>NC_092728.1:22394546-22663435 GCF_047496885.1 Scyliorhinus torazame
GAAGGAGTGAGTGACGTGAGCGAGGGGGAAGGAGTGATCGAGGAGGGGAAGGAAGAGAGTGAGGAGGGGGGAAGGAGTGACGTGAGCGAGGGGGAAGGAGTGAGTGAGCGAGGGGGAAGGAGTGAGTGAGCGAGGGGGAAGGAGTGAGTGAGCGAGGGGGAAGGAGTGAGTGAGCGAGGGGGAAGGAGTGAGTGAGCGAGGGGGAAGGAGTGAGTGAGCGAGGGGGAAGGAGTGAGTGAGCGAGGGGGGAAGGAGTGAGTGAGCGAGGGGGAAGGAGTGAGTGAGCGAGGGGGAAGGAGTGAGTGAGCGAGGGGGAAGGAGTGAGTGAGCGAGGGGGAAGGAGTGAGTGAGCGAGGGGGAAGGGAGTGAGTGAGCGAGGGGGAAGGAGTGAGTGAGCGAGGGGGAAGGAGTGAGTGAGCGAGGGGGGAGGAGTGAGTGAGGAGGGGGGAGGAGTGAAATGAGGAGGGGTGTGGCGTGAGTGAGGAGGGGGAGGAGTGAATGAGGTGGGGTGGCGTGAGTGAGGAGGGGTGGAGGAGTGAATGAGGAGGGGGGGTGGTGTGAGTGAGGTGGGGTCTGGGAATGTGGGGGGGCGGGGTCTGGGATGGTGGGGGGGCGGGGTATGGGATGGTGGGGGGGCGGGGTATGGGATGGTGGGGGGGCGGGGTCTGGGATGGTGGGGGGGCAGGGTCTGGGATGGTGGGGGGCGGGGTCTGGGATGGTGGGGGGGCGGGGTCTGGGATGGTAGGGGGCGGGGTTCAGTGGCCACCTTCGCGCGAGAGCAGCTATGTTTGTGACTCCTCACATTGGGGGGTGGGGATCTCATTTGGTGTTAAAACTGTGGAGAAGTAATTCTAACTTTGTTCTCTTTCCCTGGTGAGGTGACCGTTTCGAAGGTTGGGAGCTGGGATTCCGTCTTGCTCCGGAGCTCACCATGGTGGGTATCTGAGAAATCTGCCACCGAGGGGAGTGGGTCTCCCTCACCCGGTTAGCATCCATCCTCTGTGCCTCCCAACCCATCCTATGTGACCTCTCCCCAAGACTCCCCACCCATTGTCCCTCCTCCCCCACCCATTGTCCCTCCTCCCCCACCCATTGTCCCCTCCTCCCCCCACCCATTGTCCCTCCTCCCCCACCCATTGTCCCCTCCCTCCCCCACCCATTGTCCCTCCTCCCCCACCCATTGTCCCTCCTCCCCCACCCATTGTCCCTCCTCCCCCACCCATTGTCCCCTCCTCCCCCACCCATTGTCCCTCCTCCCCCACCCATTGTCCCTCCTCCCCCACCCATTGTCCCTCCTCCCCCACCCATTGTCCCTCCTCCCCCACCCACTGTCCCTCCTCCCCCACCCATTGTCCCTCCTCCCCCCACCCATTGTCCCTCCTCCCCCACCCATTGTCCCTCCTCCCCCCACCCATTGTCCCTCCTCCCCCACCCATTGTCCCTCCTCCCCCACCCATTGTCCCTCCTCCCCCCACCCATTGTCCCTCCTCCCCCCCCACCCATTGTCCCTCCTCCCCCCCCACCCATTGTCCCTCCTCCCCCCCCACCCATTGTCCCTCCTCCCCCACCCATTGTCCCTCCTCCCCCACCCATTGTCCCTCCTCCCCCACCCATTGTCCCTCCTCCCCCACCCATTGTCCCTCCTCCCCCACCCATTGTCCCTCCTCCCCCACCCATTGTCCCTCCTCCCCCACCCATTGTCCCTCCTCCCCCACCCATTGTCCCTCCTCCCCCACCCATTGTCCCTCCTCCCCCACCCATTGTCCCTCCTCCCCCACCCATTGTCCCCTCCTCCCCCACCCATTGTCCCTCCTCCCCCACCCATTGTCCCTCCTCCCCCACCCCGGGGTCCCTCCTCCCCCAACCGGGGTCCCCTCCTCCCCCAACCGGGGTCCCTCCTCCCCCAACCGGGGTCCCTCCTCCCCCAACCGGGGTCCCTCCTCCCCCAACCGGGGTCCCTCCTCCCCCAACCGGGGTCCCTCCTCCCCCAACCGGGGTCCCTCCTCCCCCAACCGGGGTCCCTCCTCCCCCAACCGGGGTCCCTCCTCCCCCAACCAGGGTCCCTCCTCCCCCAACCAGGGTCCCTCTTCCCCCAACCAGGGTCCCTCCTCCCCCACCCAGGCTCCCTCTCCCCCCCCCCCCCCACCCAGGCTCCCTCTCCCCCCCCCCCCCCACCCAGGCTCCCTCTCCCCCCCCCCCCTACCCAGGCTCCCTCCCCCCCCCCCCCCCCTACCCAGGCTCCCTCCCCCCCCCCCCCCACCCAGGCTCCCTCCACCCCCCCCCCCCCCCAGGCTCCCCCCCCCCCCCACCCAGGCTCCCCCCCCCCCCCACCCAGGCTCCCCCCCCCCCACCCAGGGTCCCTCTCCTCCCCCCCCGCCCCCCACCCAGGGTCCCCCCCCCCCCCACCCAGGCTCCCCCCCCCCCCCACCCAGGGTCCCTCTCCTCCCCCCCGCCCCCCACCCAGGGTCCCTCCCCACCCAGGGTCCCTCTCTCCCCCCCTCCCCCAACCAGGGTCCCTCCCCCTCCCCCACCCAGGGTTCCTTCCCCACCCAGGGTCCCTCCCCCCCCCCCAACCAGGGTCCCTCCCCCTCCCCCACCCAGGGTCCCTCCCCCCTCCCCCACCCAGGGTCCCTCCCCCCTCCCCCACCCAGGGTCCCTCCCCCCCTCCCCCACCCAGGGTCCCCTCCCCCCCTCCCCCACCCAGGGTCCCTCCCCCCCCTCCCCCACCCAGGGTCCCTCCCCCCCCTCCCCCACCCAGGGTCCCTCCCCCCCTCCCCCACCCAGGGTCCCTCCCCCCCCTCCCCCACCCAGGGTCCCTCCCCCCCTCCCCCACCCAGGGTCCCTCCCCCCCCTCCCCCACCCAGGGTCCCTCCCCCACCCAGGGTCCCCTCCCCCACCCAGGGTCCCTCCCCCACCCAGGGTCCCTCCCCCCTCCCCCACCCAGGGTCCCTCCCCCCCCCCTCCCCCACCCAGGGTCCCTCCCCCCCCTCCCCACCCAGGGTCCCTCCCCCCCTCCCCCACCCAGGGTCCCTCCCCCCCTCCCCCACCCAGGGTCCCTCCCCCCCTCCCCCACCCAGGGTCCCTCCCCCCCTCCCCCACCCAGGGTCCCTCCCCCCCTCCCCCACCCAGGGTCCCTCCCCCACCCAGGGTCCCTCCCCCCCTCCCCCACCCAGGGTCCCTCCCTCCCCCACCCCACCACGGTACCCCCCCACCTCCATGACTTCTGTGGAAGAGCTCTCGGCTCTGCATATGCAAGTGTTTGAATGGGGGACGTGCAGGGATTCCTTTGCGTTCGATGTCTTGCCTAGCCCCACCCCACGTGTCTCTGACAGTGAGGCAGTCGCCTGGTCCTGCGGCAGTTTGGGTGGAATTGTTGTCCACTCGATTGCGGGAGTTTTCCCATTTTGAGGCGAGCATTTGGTCATTTAATCTGAAAATAATAATAATCGCTTATTGTCACAAATAGGCTTCAATGAAGTTCCTGTGCAAAGCCCCTAGTTGCCACATTCTGGTGCCTGTTCGGAGAGGCCAGTACGGGAATTGACCCCACGCTGCTGCCTTGTTCTGCATTACAGGGGGCTCAGCCGATTGAACCTGTTTTTTTTTATTTGGCAGGATCTGCAAGACGAGATTACGAAAGAGGTGGGTGTGTCTCGACCACTCGCGGTTTCCCGCTTCAGAATTGTCCCCGCAGACCCTTCCTCCAGGCTCCCCGGGCGCGGACGGTGCTTGGACGGGTTGAATCGCTGCCCACAGATCTCTGCCGACGGACAACAATCATTTGCCGCAGAGATTCCGGAACTCGAGTTTCCACAGTGACTGTTGCCTCAGGACGCCCCCCCCCCCCACCCCCGGATAGTTTCACGGCTCCATAAGCAGTCCAAAATTCAACTCCTCGTCCGAGCATCTGATTGCCTTTCCCACCTGGGATCCCGCTGTGTATTAATTGACCGCCATACTCCCAACATCGTGTTGGTGACTACACGCTCGACCACTGCCAAAGAGACTTGGGGAATGCCGAGTTTGCACCAGGCGTACACTCAACGCGAGTCTTCATTTCTTCATTCAGGCAACGTGCCTCAATGACTACCGACCAGTGGCCCTGACTTCAGTCGTAATGAAGTGCTTCGAGAGATTGATCATGAAGCGCATCACCTCCATACTCCCAGAACGCCTTGATCCACTGCAATTCGCATACCGCTGCAACTGGTCCACATCAGACACCATTTCCCTGGCCCTACACTCATCCCTAGAGCATCTCGAAAACAAGGACTCCTACATTAGACTATTTTTTATTTTTTAAAAAATATTTTATTGAAAATTTTTGGTCAACCATCACAGTACATTGTGTATCCTTTACACAATAATATAACAGTATAAATAACAATGACCTGTT
Source organism: Scyliorhinus torazame (assembly GCF_047496885.1). Taxonomy (NCBI): domain Eukaryota; kingdom Metazoa; phylum Chordata; class Chondrichthyes; order Carcharhiniformes; family Scyliorhinidae; genus Scyliorhinus; species Scyliorhinus torazame. The sequence continues at coordinate 22,398,943 of NC_092728.1, forward strand.
TTATAAACAAAGAATAAATAATATATAACAAAAACGAAAACTAAAGCTAAATGGCAACTGCCTTGTCTCAGATAAACACTCTCCCAAAATATGATTTAACAGTCCAATATACAATTTATAGCTGCGACCTATACATATTATACATATATATTAATAACCCTGAGACTCCTTCTGGTTCCTCCTCCCCCCCCCTCCCCCCCCCCCCCCCCGGCTGCTGCTGCCTTCTTCTTTTCCATTCCCTCTATCTTTCTGTGAGGTATTCGACGAACGGTTGCCACCGCCTGGTGAACCCTTGAGCCGATCCCCTTAGGACGAACTTAATCTGTTCCAGCTTTATAAACCCTGCCATGTCATTTATCCAGGTCTCCACCCCCGGGGGCTTGGCTTCCTTCCACATCAACAGTATCCTGCGCCGGGCTACTAGGGACGCAAAGGCCAAAACATCGGACTCTTTCGCCTCCTGCACTCCCGGCTCTTGTGCAACCCCAAATATAGCCAACCCCCAGCTTGGTTCGACCTGGACCCCCACTACTTTCGAAAGCACCTTTGTCACCCACCCAGAACCCCTGTAGTGCCGGACATGACCAGAACATGTGGGTGTGATTCGCTGGGCTTCTCGAGCATCTCGCACACCTATCCTCTACCCCAAAAAATTTACTGAGCCGTGCTCCAGTCATATGCGCCCTGTGTAACACCTTAAATTGAATCAGGCTTAGCCTGGCACACGAGGACGATGAGTTTACCCTACTTAGGGCATCCGCCCACAGCCCCTCCTCAATCTCCTCCCCCAGCTCTTCTTCCCATTTCCCTTTCAGCTCATCTACCATAATCTCCCCCTCGTCCCTCATTTCCCTATATATATCTGACACCTTACCGTCCCCCACCCATGTCTTTGAGATTACTCTGTCCTGCACCTCATGCGCCGGGAGCTGCGGGAATTCCCTCACCTGCTGCCTTGCAAAAGCCCTCAGTTGCATATACCGGAATGCATTCCCTTGGGGCAACCCATATTTCTCGGTCAGCGCTCCCAGACTTGCGAACTTCCCATCCACAAACAGATCTTTCAGTTGCGTTACTCCTCCTCTTTGCCATATTCCAAATCCCCCATCCATTCTCCCTGGGGCAAACCTATGGTTATTTCTTATCGGGGACCCCACCAAGGCTCCCGTCTTTCCCCTATGTCGTCTCCACTGTCCCCAAATTTTCAAAGTCGCCACCACCACCGGGCTTGTGGTGTATTTCTTCAGTGAGAACGGCAATGGGGCCGTCACCATAGCTTGTAGGCTAGTCCCCCTACAGGACGCCCTCTCCAATCTCTTCCACGCCGCTCCCTCCTCTTCTCCCATCCACTTACTCACCATTGAGATATTGGCGGCCCAGTAGTACTCACTTAGGCTCGGTAGTGCCAGCCCCCCGCTATCCCTACTACGCTGTAAGAATCCCTTCCTCACTCTCGGGGTCTTCCCGGCCCACACAAAACTCATGATACTCTTTTCGATCCTTTTGAAAAAAGCCTTCGTGATCACCACTGGGAGGCATTGAAACACAAAGAGGAATCTCGGGAGGACTACCATTTTAACCGCCTGCACCCTCCCTGCCAGTGACAGGGATACCATGTCCCATCTCTTAAAGACCTCCTCCATTTGTTCCACCAATCGCGTTAAATTTAACCTACGCAATGTACCCCAATTCTTGGCTATCTGGATCCCCAAGTAACGAAAGTCCCTTGTTACCTTCCTCAGCGGAAAGTCCTCTATTTCTCTGCTCTGCTCCCCTGGATGCACCACAAACAACTCACTTTTCCCCATGTTCAGTTTATATCCTGAGAATTCTCCAAACTCCCGAAGTGTCCGCATTATCTCTGGCATCCCCTCCGCCGGGTCCGCTACATATAACAACAAATCATCCGCATACAGAGATACCCGGTGTTCTTCTCCTCCTCTAAGTACTCCCCTCCACTTCTTGGAACCCCTCAATGCTATTGCTATTGCCAGGGGCTCAATCGCCAGTGCAAACAGTAATGGGGACAGAGGGCATCCCTGCCTTGTCCCTCTATGGAGCCGAAAGTATGCAGATCCCCGTCCATTCGTGACCACACTCGCCACTGGGGCCTCTCCAACAGCTGCACCCATCCAACATACTCATCTCCAAAACCAAATCTCCTCAGCACCTCCCACAAATAATCCCACTCCACTCTATCAAATGCTTTCTCGGCATCCATCGCCACCACTATCTCCGCTTCCCCCTCTGGTGGGGGCATCATCATTACCCCTAGCAGCCTCCGTATATTCGTATTCAGCTGTCTCCCCTTCACAAACCCAGTTTGGTCCTCATGGACCTCCCTCGGGACACAATCCTCTATCCTCATTGCCATTACTTTGGCCAGAATCTTAGCGTCTAAGGACTCTATTTATTGACTACAGCTCCGCCTTCAACACCATAATCCCAGCCAAGCTCATATCAAAGCTCCAAAACCTAGGACTTGGCTCCCCACCCTGCAACTGGATCCTCGATTTTCTGATCAACAGACCACAATCCGTAAGAATGAACAACAACACCTCCTCCACAATAGTCCTCAACACCGGCGCCCCGCAAGGCTGCGTACTTAGCCCCCTACTCTACTCCCTGTACACACATGACTGCGTAGCAAAACTTGGTTCCTACTCAAGTTTGCTGACGATATGACCATAGTGGGCCGGATCTCGAATAACGATGAGTCCGAATACAGGAGGGAGACAGAGAACCTAGTGGAGTGGTGTAGCGACAACAATCTCTCCCTCAATGCCAGCAAAACTAAAGAGCTGGTAATTGACTTCAGGAAGCAAAGTACTGTACACACCCCTGTCAGCATCAACGGGGCCGAGGTGGAGATGGTTAGCAGTTTCAAATTCCTAGGGGTGCACATCTCCAAAAATCTGTCCTGGTCCACCCACGTCGACGCTACTACCAAGAAAGCACAACAGCGCCTATACTTCCTCAGGAAACTAAGGAAATTCGGCATGTCCACATTGACTCTTACCAACTTTTACAGATGCACCATAGAAAGCATCCTATCGGGCTGCGTCACAGCCTGGTATGGCAACTGCTCGGCCCAGGACCACAAGAAACTTCAGAGAGTCGTGAACACCGCCCAGACCATCACACAAACCTGCCTCCCATCCATTGACTCCATCTTCACCTCCCGCTGCCTGGGGAAAGCGGGCAGTATAAGCAAAGATCCCTCCCACCCGGCTTACTCACTCTTCCAACTTCTTCCATCGGGCAGGAGATACAGAAGTCTGAGAACACGCACGAACAGACTCAAAAACAGCTTCTTCCCCACTGTTACCAGACTCCTAAATGACCCTCTTATGGACTGACTTCATTAACACTACACCCTGTATGCTTCATCCGATGCCAGTGCTTATGTAGTTACATTGTATATGTTGTGTTGCCCTATTATGTATTTTCTTTTATTCCCTTTTCTTCTCATGTACTTAATGATCTGTTGAGCTGCTCGCAGAAAAATACTTTTCACACTACCTCTGTACACGTGACAAACAAATCCAATTTCCCCTGGTTGGGGAATCTAAAACGTGATGGACTTGGGGGGCACAGTCTCAGGTTAAGGTAGGATCTGAGATGAGGAGAAACCTCTTCACTCAAAAGGGTTGTGACTCTCTAGAACTCACTCTCCTGGATGGTTATGGATTCTCCCATCGCTAAAGATATTTAAGCTGGGATTTGACAGATTGGTATCACGGAATCGAGGGGGTGATAATGGAGCTGGAAATCGGCCAGGGGGGGCACACTCCCTTGTTGAATGGGGGGGGGGCACACTTGACAGGCCATCTGGTCTAGCCCTGCTCCTATTTTGTACTCTCGTATTTCTCTCTGCTCCTCCATTTTGTCCTGCTCACTGGTTGCGTAGAGTATCGTGTCCTTTTGTGAAGGTCCTTGAGAGGGTGTGGAGGGAGATTTACCAGAACTGTTCCGGGAGGTGAGGGGGGAGTGTTTCGCTTGGGGAGAAGCCAGGGCCATTTCTCCTCCGAGCAAAGGGAGATTGAGGGTCGGCTTAAAAAGAGGGTGGACGAGATTAAGACAGGTAGACAAGGAAAACTGTTCCCATTGGCAGCTGGTGGGGGGAGCTGGGAGCTCAGTTACAAGCTTTCAGTTTCTGGCAAGGCGGGAGGATGAGTGGGAGAATTTATTTTACCCAGCAAGTGGTAATGACTTGGGGCGCACTGTACAGGGGTAACTCGAGGGAAGGGAGCATTGGGGGGCGTTCAAGGGGCTGAATGTCCCTCCCTTAAGTGCATCAGTTAGCTCCGTGGTGCCGACCCGCTGCATTGTGCCACAAGCCGACGCGGTAAACCTCGCCTTTTTAACTCCTGTGATTCCAACAGGCTGAGAAGCTGGCCAAGTACTCGGCGCTTTACCAGAGCAGCCTCCCCCCGCCGCTCGCCAACTCCACCCAACTGTCGGACTCTGCCGAGGAAGAGCTACTGGAGGAGTGCAATGAGGCCTGGAGAGAGCTGGGAGAGGTGAGGCACCAGCAGTTTAACCCACCCTGCACGCATCTCCAACATTGGGTGTCCTGTTGTCTTTTCCATCCCCTCAATTCTGCGGCGAGTAACTCACCTCCTGACTCCCCCCCCCCAAAGCCTGTTCACTATCTACAAGGCACAAGTCAGGAGTGTGATGGACTCTACCACTCGCGGCTCCAACAACCCTCGAGAAGCTCAACACCATCCAGGACAAAGCAGCCCCCCCCCCCCGCTCGATCGACTCGCTAACCCCCACCTTCGACACCCACACCCTCCACCCACCGACACACAGCGGTAGCCGTGTGCACCGTCTACAAGATCCATAGAATCCCCACAGTGCAGAAGGAGACCATTCGGTCCATCGGGTCTGCACGTACCCTCTGAAAGAACCCCCTAGCTAGATCCAACATCTGCCCCGATCCAACATCTGCCACCGTGTAAAACCATGCTAACATGTTACCCGGTACATTGTGTACATCCATGCTAACATGATACCCGGTACACCGTGTATATCTGTGCTAACATGTTACCCGGTACATTGTGTACATCCATGCTAACATGTTACCCGGTACACCGTGTATATCCGTGCTAACATGTTACCCGGTACGTTGTGTACATCCATGCTAACATGTTACCCGGTACCCCGTGAATATCTGTGCTAACATGTTACCCGGTACATCGTGTATATCCATGCTAACATGTTACCCGATACCCCGTGTATATCTGTGCTAACATGTTACCCGGTGCATCGTGTATATCCGAGCTAACATGTTACCTGGTACATTGTGTACATCTGTGCTAACATATTACCTGGTACGCCGTGTATAACCATGCTAGCATGTTACTGGTACACCGTGTATAACCATGCTAACATGTTACTGGTACGCCGTGTATAACCATGCTAACATGTTACCCGGTACACCATGTACATCCATGCTAACATGTTACCTGATACACCGTGTACATCCGGGCTAACATGTTACCTGGTGCACGATATATGCTATCTTGTGTGGTAACCTGTGATGTGCCACCTTAACCAAACACGTTCAGGGATTCCAAGTACACCTTATCTCCTGGTTTCCCCTTCATCCGCCTTGCTTGTTACTCCCTCAAAAACTCTAATCAATTAATTAAACGCCATGTTGATCCAATTACGATTTTCTCCACCCACCGACCCACAGCGGCAACCATGTGCACCCCCCCCCCTATCCCAAACAAATGTTTGGCCCCGACCAGTGATACCTACACCCCATGAAAGAAAATAAAGGTTCTAAACCCACCCCCCCCGCCCCCATTTCTCACAAGGCTATCATGGAGGTGGTTCCGTAACGTAATCACTTGTCTTACGTAAGCTGCAGGGCGGATCCTGTATTCGTGCCCCCCGCCCCCCCATTCCCGCACCATCAGAGCTTCTCTAGAGGAACTTGCTTCACAATACTGTCCCAATTCATGTCAAAAGACCGGGATCAGAAGATGTTGTAGGCGGGTGTGGATGTTTTTACAGTGGACTGCAGCTGATGGCCAGACGCTGGCAATATACATGCCGATTTTAGCCCATGCTCACATCTCTCTCTCTCTCTTCCCCCATCCCCCTCTCTGTTCAGTTTCAGAACAAGCTGACCCTTGCTGACGTGAGGGAAGTTGTCCAAGATTCGGAAAATCCGGTGAGTCTCTTGCAATTCCCTGACTTTGAATACTTTCTGCAGCTTGGGCTTGTGTGCCCACTGGCTCCATTACCCCTGACCACGTGGCAAGTGCTGAGGGAGCGCCGTGATGTCAGAGGATCAGTGCTGAGGGAGAGCTGCACTGTCGGAGGGTCAGTGCTGAGGGAGCGCCGTGATGTCAGAGGGTCAGTGCTGAGGGAGCGCCACACTGTCGGAGGGTCAGTGCTGAGGGAGCGCCGCACTGTCGGAGGGTCAGTATTGAGAGGGCGCTGCACTGTCGGAGGGTCAATGCTGAGGGAACGCCACACTGTCGGAGGGTCAGTGCTGAGGGAGGGCTGCACTTTCGGAGGGTCAGTGCTGATGGAGCGCCGCACTGTCGGAGGGTCAGTGCTGAGGGCGCGCCGCACTGTCGGAAGGTCAGTGCTGAGGGAGCGCCGCACTGTCGGAGGGTCAGTACTGAGGGAGGGCCGTGATGTCAGAGGGTCAGTGCTGAGGGAGAGCTGCACTTTCGGAGGGTCAGTGCTGAGGGAGTGCCGCACTGTCGGAGGGTCAGTGCTGAGGGAGCGCCGCACTGTCGGAGGGTCAGTGCTGAGGGAGCACTGCACTGTCGGAGGGTCAGTGCTGAGGGAGCACTGCACTGTTGAAGTTTTTGTCTGTTGTGCCGAGGGAGGTGTGATTTTCTGCGCTGTTTCACCGAGGGCAGTTACTCGTTCTCGGAACGTTTTCTGACAGATGTTTGTTTTTTATACACTTAACAGCTGGCTGTATTGTTGGCTCGAGAAAGAGCCCTCTTGGCAGAGCTGAATATCCAAAAGAACCGAACCTCAAAACGTAAGTTGAAAACGAGACTGTAACCAAAACTGAGATCAACCCTGGACCCCACACCTCGGGAAGAGAAACATGGACCTCGGAGAGAGGGGCTCAGTGCAGCTTCACTGGAATGTTCCCTGAACTCAGAGGATTAAATGACAAGGAGGAGATTAAACACTCCCAGGATTTTTGAACGTTCAGCGGCGGGGGATAGAACATAGAACAGTACAGGCCCTTCAGCCCACGATGTTGTGCCAACCATTTACCCTAATCTAAGATCAATCTAACCTACATCCCTTCAATTTACTGCTGTCCATATGCCTGTCTAAGAGTCGCTTAAATGTCTAATGACTCTGACTCCACCACCTCTGCTGGCAGTGCATTCCCCACACCCACCACTCTGTGTAAAGAACCTACCTCTGACATCTCCCCTATACCTTCCTCCAATCACCTTAAAATTATGTCCCCTCGTGACAGCCGTTTTCACCCTGGGGAAAAGTCTCTGGCTATCCACTCTATCCATGCCTCTCATCACCTTGTACACCTCTATCAAGTCACCTCTCTGCCTTCTTCGCTCCAGTGAGAAAAGCCCTAGCTCCCTCAACCTTTCTTCATAAGACATGCCCTCCAGTCCAGGCAGCATCCTGGTAAATCTCCTCTGTACCCTCTCCGAAGCATCCACATCCTTCCGATAATGAGGCGACCAGAACTGGGGACACTATTCCAAGTGTGGCCTAACCAGGGTTTTATAAAGCTGCAGCAAAACCTCGTGGCTCTTAAACTCAATCCCCCGTTAATGAAAGCCAACACAACATACGCCTTCTTAACAACCCTATCAACTTGGGTGGCTACTTTGAGGGATCTATGTACGTGGACCCCAAGATCCCTCTGTTCCTCCACACTTCCAAGAATCCTGCCTTTAACCCGATATTCAGCATTCAAATTCGACCTTCCAAAATGAATCACTTCACATTTATCAAGGTTGAACTCCATCTACCACTTCTCAGCCCAGCTCTGCATCCTGTCAATGTCCTGTTGTAACCTGCAACAACCCTCAACACTATCTACAACTCCACCAACCTTCGTGTCATCGGCAACTTACTAACCCACACTTCCTGATCCAAGTAATTTATAAAAACCACAAAGAGCAGAGGTCCCAGAACAGATCCTTGCGGGACACCACTGGTTACCGACCTCCAGGCGGAATACTTTGCATCCACTACCACTCACTGTCTTCTTTCGGCCAGCCAATTCTGGATTCAGACAGCCAAATTTCCCTGTATCCCATGCCCCCTAACTTTCTGAATGAGCCTACCATGGGGAACCTTATCAAATGCCTTACTGAAATCCATATACACCACATCCATTGCCCGACCTTCATCAATGTGACTCGTCACATCCTCAAAGAATTCACTGAGGCTTGTGAGGCATGACCTGCCCCTCAGAAAGCCATGCTGACTATCTTTAATCAAACTATGTTTTTCTAAATAATCATAAAATAATCATAAATCCTATCTCTCAGAATCCTTTCCAATATTTTGCTCACCACAGATGTATGATTGATGGGTCTGTAATTCCCAGGTCTGATTAGTAAGTTTGCAGACGACACAAAGGTTAGTGGAATTGCGGATAGCGATGAGGACTGTCAGAGGATACAGCAGGATTTAGATTGTTTGGAGAACTTGGGCGGAGAGATGGCAGATGGAGTTTAATCCGGACAAATGTGAGGTAATGCATTTTGGAAGGTCTAATGCAGGTAGGGAATATACAGTGAATGGTAGAACCCTCAAGAGTATTGAAAGTCAGAGATCTAGGAGTACAGGTCCACAGGTCATTGAAAGGGGCAACACAGGTGGAGAAGGTAGTCCAGAAGGCATACGGCATGCTTGCCTTCATTGGCCGGGGCATTGAGTATAAGAATTGGCAAGTCATGTTGCAGCTGTATAGAACTTTAGTTAGGCCACACTTGGAGTATAGTGTTCAATTCTGGTCGCCACACTACCAGAAGGATGTGGAGGCTTTAGAGAGGGTGCAGAAGAGATTTACCAGAATGTTGCCTGGTATGGAGGGCATTAGCTATGAGGAGCGGTTGAATAAACTCGGTTTGTTCTCACTGGAACGAAGGAGGTTGAGGGGAGACCTGATAGAGGTCTACAAAATTATGAGGGGCATAGACAGAGTGGATAGTCAGAGGCTTTTCCCCAGGGTAGAGGGGTCAATTACTAGGGGGCATAGGTTTAAGGTGAGAGGGGCAAGGTTTAGAGTAGATGTACGAGGCAAGTTTTTTACGCAGAGGGTAGTGGGTGCCTGGAACTCGCTACCGGAGGAGGTGGTGGAAGCAGGGACGATAGTGACATTTAAGGGGCATCTTGACAAATACATGAATAGGATGGGAATAGAGGGATACGGACCCAGGAAGTGTAGAAGATTGTAGTTTAGTCGGCACGGGCTTGGAGGGCCGAAGGGCCTTTTCCTGTGCTGTACATTTCTTTGTTCTTTGTTCCCGTAGTAACCTTGGGTATATCCTGTCAGGCCCAGGGGACTTGTCTATCCAGATGCTTTTCAACATTTCCAGCACATCCTCCTTCTTAATATCAACCTGTTTGCGTCTATTAACGCTGGTTCACACTGTTCTCATGGGCAACAAGGTCCATCTCTCTGGTGAATACTGAAGCAAAGTATTCATTTAGGGCCTCCCCCCGTCTCTTCAGACTCTAGGCACAAGTTCCCTCCACTATCCCTGATCGGCCCGACTCTCACTCTGATCATCCTCTTATTTCTCACATAAATGTAGAATGCCTTGGGGTTTTCCCTAATCCTTCCCACCAGGGCTTTTTCATGCCCCATTCTAGCTCTCCTCAGTCCATTTTTGAGTTCCTTCCTGACTACCTTGTAACCCTCTAGAGCCGAGTCAGATCCTTGCTTCCTCAACCTTGCGTAAGCTTCCTTCTTCCTCTTGACTAGAAGCTCCACTTCTCTTGTCATCCAAGGCTCCTTCACCTTACCATTTCTTCCTTGTCTCAGTGGGACAAAACAATTCAGCACTCGCAGCGAGTGCTCCTTAAACAATTCCCACATTACTCTAGCACATTTCTCCAAGAATTGTTACCACTTTATGCTCCTCCGCTCCTATCTAATAGCAGTATAATTTCCCCTCCCCCAATTAAATACCTTCCCATAGGGGCTGTTTAGCACAGGGCTAAATCGCTGGCTTTGAAAGCAGACCAAGGCAGGCCAGCATGGTTCGATTCCCGTAACAGCCTCCCCGAACAGGCGCCGGAATGTGGCGACTAGGGGCTTTTCACAGTAACTTCATTTGAAGCCTACTTGTGACAATAAGCGATTTTCATTTCATTTCATTTCATACTGTCTGTTCCTATCCCTCTCCATGACGGGTAAAGGTCAAAGAGTTGTGGTCACCGAAATGCTCTTTCACCGAGTCATCTGACACCTGGCCTGGTTCGTTGCAGAGCACCAAGTCCAATATGGCCTCCCCTCTAGTCGGCCTATCTACATATTGAGTCGGGAATCCTTCCTGTACACGCCTGACAAAATCTGGATGATTTCAAGATATTCAGATCGGGTTGGGAGCGAGAAACTATTTCTCGCTGGTTGGCTGGCGCCTGGGACAGAGGCGGGAAAGGGAGGCTGGACGGAACAGAGTCTTAAAAACGAGAGCCGGAGATTTCAGGATTGGAATTAGGAAAACCTTGACACAAAAAGGATGCTGGGAGTCTGGAACTCTCTCCCACAAACAGCAATCAATGCCGGGTCAGTTAATATTACATCTGTGAGAGTGAGAGATTATTGTCATCCAAAGATATTAAGGTATATTGGGGTGGGGGTTAGGTCACAGATCAGACAGGATCTCATTAAATGGGGGAACAGCCTCAAGCAGGGCACAATAGTGGGGGGAGGGCACAGTTTGAGAATAAGGGGGCCTCTCATTGAAGACGGAGATGAGGAGGACGTTCTTCTCTCAGACTGTGGAATCCCAAATCTCAGACAGCAGTGGGGGCTGCGGCTCATTGACTATATTCAAGGCCAAGTTAGACAGATTTTAGGTCGAGGGTTATGGGTGCATGGGGTGAGACATACAGGAAAGTGGGGTTGAGGCCCTGATCAGATCAGACACGGTCTTGTTGAATGGGGGAGGGGGTAGCAGGATTTGAGGGGATGAAGGGCTTCCTGATTCTTAGGGTCTTCTGTCAGTTATCCCATTTTATTTTTCTGTTTCAAACTCCTGTAGCTTTGATCACCAATCAAGAGGTGCTGACATGTTTGGGGAAGCAAGAGGTACGGTCAATTTTGTAAAAATCTTCACAGTGGTGAGGGAGCTTTACTCTGTATCTAACCCCGTGCTGTACCTGTCCTGGGAGTGTTTGATGGGGACAGTGTAGAGGGAGCTTTACTCTGTATCTAACCCCGTGCTGTACCTGTCCCGGGAGTGTTTGATGGAGACAGTGTTGAGGGAGCTTTACTCTGTATCTAACCCCATGCTGTACCTGTCTTGGGAGGGTTTGATGGGGAGAGTGTAGAGGGAGCTTTACTCTGTATCTAACCCCATGCTGTACCTGTCCTGGGAGGGTTTGATGGGGACAGTGTTGAGGGAGCTTTACGCTGTATCTAACCCCGTGATGTACCTGTCCTGGGAGTGTTTGATGGGGACAGTGTAGAGGGAGGTTTACTCTGTATCTAACCCCGTGCTGTACCTGTCCTGGGAGTGTTTGATGGAGACAGTTAGGAGGGAAAATACCTGGTTACTGAGATGAATCCTGAAGCTTCCTGTTCGTCCATCAGTTACAGAACACCGACAGACAGCTGGAGATGATTCTCTCTTGCGTTAGAACAAGGAAGAAATCATTACAGGACGAGTTAGCGAGGTATGTGTGCACCAGATAATCATGCTCATTATGTTCTCCTTTACTCCTCTCCTGCTCCCTTGTTGCCTCATTCTGCTTGTTGTCCACCTGACTGGCCTGCAAGCTGTGCTCTGAGTCAGGCTGGTGCTTTAGAACAGCTGTAAACATGAGGTAGTCACTTGGTGGTTGACGGGTGGGTGCTGAGAGAACGTTCCCTCCCCCTCCTCATGGGGTGGAATCTAGAACTGGAGGAGGGGCGGGTTGCACAGTCTGAGAATAAGGGGGGTCTCCCATAGAAGATGGAGATGGGGAGGAATTTACTCTCTAAGGGGGGTATCAGGTTTCGGAGGGAATGCGGACTTCTGGCCAGCGAGTGCTGGTCAGGCTGTGCTGAACTGTTGGGCCCTCCCCTCCCCACAGGAGCTCCGTGGTCACTGCAATACATGGGGGAGATGGCTGTCTCCCTCTTGCCCAGTATCCTGACCCGTGTGGACGAGGGACAGAACAGCCAGCTTAGTTTGCTCCCGCGGCATGCTCCTGCCCTTTCCGTTCTGTAGTCTTCCTCCCACTGGAACCAGGGGGATGGAGCATAGAAGTTGGCTAGTCTTGCCTCTAATTGTACAGAGCATTGGCGTTTCCGCACCTGGAGTACTGCGTACAGTTTGGCCTCCTTACCCTTACTTCAGGAGGGGATTTACTCGCGTCGGTGGCTGTTTGTGAGAAGGTTCACGGGGCCGATTCCTGTGATGAAGGGGGTTTGTCTGATGAGAAAGGGGTTGAGCAGGTCGGGGCCCTGTACCCACTGGAGTTTAGAAGAATGAGAGGTGATCTTATTGCAACCTTTCAGATTCTGAGGGGGAGGGTGGTGTTGGTGGTTGACGGGTGGGTGCTGAGAGAACGTTCCCTCCCCCCTCATGGGGTGGAATCTAGAATTGGAGGAGGGGCAGGTTGCACAGTCTGAGAATAAGGGGGGTCTCCCATAGAAGATGGAGATGGGGAGGAATTTACTCTCTAAGGGGGGTATCAGTCTGTGGAATTTCCCCCGTCCCAGACAGTGGGGGAAGATTTCTGATCAATGAGGGGGTCGAGAGTTACGGCGGAGGGGGTAAGACAGACAGGAAAGTGTGGTTGAGACCCCAATCAGATCAGAGGCGTTCTTATTGAATGGGGGGGGGGGCAGGGATGCAGTTGGCTTATTCCTTTAGTCCTGATCCTTATGTTCTTTCCCCCCACACACACCCCGGGGCTTTTGTAGGGAACAGAAGTGGCTGCAGGAACAGCTGGAGATGGAGAAGTCGCTGCTGGAGAAGCTGGAGGACCAGCAGCAGCAGAACTTCCTCGCGCTCTCCAAGAACAGGTGAGTGGTCCCCTGCTGCGGGTATCTGACTGGTGGTTGGGCCTGCGTTGCCGCACCGTGGCTGTGCCATTCCAGTTTTCCGTGCTGTCTGCGGGGGAGGGACGGAGTCAGCGTTATGCTGTCGGGGGAGGGAGGTGGGTGGTCGATGCCGGCCTGTCGGGGCGAGGTGGCGGAGAGGAGGAATGAGACGATACACCCTGTCTGCAATCCCGGGAGGATTTGAAGGATCCCAGAGTTGCTATAAGGAGCATCGAGGTTATTTGTGTACCGGTGGGGGGGGTTGTGAGCTCTCGTGTCTGTATTCATCCAAGCTGCTACTTGTTGGCTGTCTGTCCCCTTGCTGCGCGTCAACTTGCTAATGTTCGTGTTTGCTCTCCCTGCTCTCCTTTACTCAGTGTTATCCACAAAATGAAAATCAACATGGAGAAGGTGACTTTGCAGAAGGAGAAACTCCTGTCGGCATTGGGAAATTTCCTGGACGAGCATTACCCTCCCCCCAGCGATGAGGCGGCAGGCCGAAAGACGGCGGTAAGCAGAGGCCATGGGAAACGGGTTCAGGGGAGACCGCTCGGCACGTCGAAGTTGCTGGCTCATCCTGGCTTCAACTCCACATTCCTCACCTAAAGAAATGCGGGCGTCGCTGGTTTGGGCCAGCTATTATTTCCCGTCCCTGAGGCTTGCGAGGGCCATTTCAGAGAGCCTTTAAGAGTCAACCCCAATGTTGTGGGATCTGGCGACACCCACAGGTAAGGTCGGCAGATTTCCTTCCTAAAAGTGAACACAGAACAGTCCAGCACAGAACAGGCCCTTCGGCCCTCGATGTTGTGCCGAGCTTTGTCTGAAACCAAGATCAAGCTATCCCACTCCCAGTCATTCTGGTGCGCTCCATGCGCCTATCCAATAACCGCTTGAAAGTTCCTAAAGTGTCCGACTCCACTATCACAGCAGGCAGTCCATTCCACACCCTAACCACTCTCTGAGTAAAGAACCTACCTTGGACATCCCTCCTATATCTCCCACCCTGAATCTTATAGTTATGCCACCTTGTAACAGCTACATCCACCCGAGGAAATAGTCTCTGAACGTCCACTCTATCTATCCCCCTCATCGTCTTATAAATGGGAGACTTCAACTTCCCCAATATTGACTGGGACTCACTTAGTGCCAGGGGCTTAGACGGGGCAGAGTTTGTAAGGAGCATCCAGGAGGGCTTCGGAAAACAATATGTAGACAGTCCAACTAGGGAAAGGGCTGTACTGGACCTGGTATTGGTGAATGAGCCCGGCCAGGTGGTAGAAGTTTCAGTAGGGGAGCATTTCGGGAACAGTGACCACAATTCCGTAAGTTTTAAAGTGCTGGTGGACAAGGATAAGAGTGGTCCTAGGGTGAATGTGCTAAATTGGGGGAAGGCTAATTATAACAATATTAGGCGGGAACTGAAGAACCTAGATTGGGGGCGGATGTTTGAGGGCAAATGGAGGAAAATGTAAATGGTCTGATTAGTAAGTTTGCAGACGACACAAAGGTTAGTGGAATTGCGGATAGCGATGAGGACTGTCAGAGGATACAGCAGGATTTAGATTGTTTGGAGACTTGGGCGGAGAGATGGCAGATGGAGTTTAATCCGGACAAATGTGAGGTAATGCATTTTGGAATGTCTAATACAGGTAGGGAATATACAGTGAATGGTAGAACCCTCAAGAGTATTGAAAGTCAGAGATCTAGGAGTACAGGTCCACAGGTCACTGAAAGGGGCAACACAGGTGGAGAAGGTAGTCAAGGAGGCATACGGCATGCTTGCCTTCATTGGCCGGGGCATTGAGTATAAGAATTGGCAAGTCATGTTGCAGCTGTGTAGAACCTGAGTTAGGCCACACTTGGAGTATAGTGTTCAATTCTGGTCGCCACACTACCAGAAGGATGTGGAGGCTTTAGAGAGGGTGCAGAAGAGATTTACCAGAATGTTGCCTGGTATGGAGGGCATTAGCTATGAGGAGCGGTTGAATAAACTTGGTTTGTTCTCACTGGAACGACGGAGGTTGAGAGGCGACCTGATCGAGGTCTACAAAATTATGAGGGACAGAGACAGAGTGGATAGTCAGAGGCTTTTCCCCAGGGTAGAGGGGTCAATTACTAGGGGGCATAGGTTTAAGGTGAGAGGGGCAAGGTTTAGAGTAGATTTACGAGGCAAGTTTTTTACACGGAGGGTAGTGGGTGCCTGGAACACGCTGCCGGAGGAGGTGGTGGAAGCAGGGACGATAGTGACATTTAAGGGGCATCTTGACAAATACATGAATAGGATGGGAATAGAGGGATCCGGACCCAGGAAGTGTAGAAGATTGTAGTTTAGTCGGGCGGCATGGTCGGCACGGGCTTGGAGGGCCGAAGGGCCTGTTCCTGTGCTGTACTTTTCTTTGTTCTTTGTTCTTTGTTCTTATTAAGTCGCCCCTCATCCTCCTCCGCTCTAAAGAGAAAAGCCCTAGCTCCCTGAACCTTTCCTCATAAGACCTACCCTCCAAACCAGGCAGCATCAGGTTTTTACAGCAATCTACGTCATTATGCTACTATTGGCAGCATGGTGGCACAGTGGGTTAGCCTGCTGCCTTACGGCGCCGAGGTCCCAGATTCGATCCTGGCTCTGGGTCACTGTCCGTGTGGAGTTTGTACATTCTCCCCGTGTTTGCGTGGGTTTCGCCCCCACAACCCAAAGATGTGCTGGGTAGGTGGATTGGCCATGCTAAATTGTCCCTTAATTGGGAAAAATGAATTGGGTGCTCTAAATTTATTTAAAATAAATCATTATGCTACTAAGTGCAGATTTTTTCACTGAATTCAGGTTTCACCATCTGCAGTGGTGGGATTTGAACTCAGGACCCCAGAGCATTAATAATAATAATCTTCATTGTCACAAGTAGGCTCACAACACTGCAATGAAGTTACTGTGATAAGCCCCTAGTCGCCACACTCCGGCGCCTGTTCGGGTACACGGAGGGAGAATTCAGAATGTCCAAATGACCTAACAGCACGTCTTTCGGGACTTGGGGGAGGAAACCGGAGCACCCGGGGGAAACCCACGCACACACGGGGAGAACGTGCAGACTTCGCACAGACAGGGACCCAGCCGGGAATCGAACCTGGGTCCCTGGCGCTGGTGAAGCCGCATTGCTATCCACTGTGCTGCCCATTACCCTGGGTCTCTGGACTGCTAGCCCAGTGATAGTAACAGGCCTGCCCTGTTAATTAAGCAAATGGTGTGATGGGTTTCATTAATCGGGGCATTGAGGTCATGTTGAGCTTGTGTAAGGCACTAGCTAAGCACAGATCTGGAGCCTTGCATCCGGTAAAAAAGAGAATGTGCAAGGTTACGGGGACAAGGCAGAGGGATTGCTCCCTCAGACAGCCAGCACAGAGCCGATGGGCCGAACGACCTCCTAGGTTCTGTGATTGTGTGAACGGTCCCAGGGATGAGGGGACTCGAGCTCTGTGGACAGATTGGAGAAACCGGGACTGTTCTCTCGGGAGAAGAGAAGGTCGACAGGAGATTTGATCGAGAGGTTGAAATTCACGAGGAGGGCATGGGGAAGTCTGGGACAGAGTGGAGAGGGAGAAACTGTTTCCCATTGGTGGGGGGACTGGGACCTGGGGGGAGGGAGACATAAATTGAAGGCGATTGGAGAAAGGAGTGACAGGAACACGGGGAGAGAACTTTTTGTGCAGCTGGTGGTTAGGATTTGGGATATGCTGCCTGAGAGTGTGGAGGAAGCAGGTTCAGTCGAGACTTCCCAAAGGGGGAATGTGCAGGTCGACAGACAAGAGGGTAAAGTGAGTGAGGAGTGGGTGCACTGCTCGTTCGGAGGGCAGACATGATGGTCCACATGGCCTCCTGCGCCGTCACAATTCTGTGATTCTTTGAGTGCAGATTGGGGGCAGTAGCTTTGTCCACTCTGGGAAGGATGGACCGTATGATGCCAGGCGGGATGCCCGCTGACTGACCCACCGGGATCTGGGCGCCAAGCCCTCGTCATTAATCGCCACGCGGTTTTCTGCTTTCAGAGGTTGTCCTCCAGGACGGATGAAAACACAGCCAACTTCATGACTTTGCACGAGATTCTTGAGGTGAGGGCGGGGTCCTCGCCGTCAATGGGGGTGGGGGGAACAATGCGGGTTTGGATTGGGCCTGTTGGTGTGTCATTGCATGAAAGTGCTTCTGACGTGTGTGCGTCCAACTGAGAGGTTCTAGAGATGGGGAGGGCTGTAGGGGCTGGAGGAGGTTACAGAGATAGAGAGGGTTGTAGGGGCTGGAGGCGGTTACAGAGATGGGGAGGGTTGGAGGAGCTGGAGGTGGTTACAGAGATAGGGAGGGTTGTAGGGGCTGGAGGAGGTTACAGAGATAGGGAGGGGTGTAGGGGCTGGGGGAGGTTACAGAGATAGGGAGGGTTGTAGGGGCTGGAGGAGGTTACAGAGATAGGGAGGGTTGTCGGGGCTGGAGGAGATGACATGATGGGGTCAGCAGAGTTTCAGAGTAAAGTGAGGGTGGCCAGGCGAGCGTGTCCTCCAGCGTGTATGTGTGAGTTTGTGTTTACATGTCTTGCTGCACCCAGTCCCTCATTCGCTCATCTCTCTCTCTCTTCCTGTCCCTGTCTCTCTCTCTCTCTCAGCACCTCATGACCAAGACAATGAAGAGCCCCCACGACCCCTACTTGGAGCTTGACGCCACCTTCTGGCCGCCGTTCGTCGAGGCCCTCCTGCGTTACGGGGTGATCCTGCGACACCCCGACGACCCCCACCGTGTCCGCCTGGAGGAATTCGACCAGTAGCGGGCGGAAGGGAGGAGCGGTGCTGTCCAGGAGACGCACTCGCCCTCCTTCCCTGCCCCTATCACCGCCCATTGTCGAGACAACCTCCCCTACCGCCACCTTGGCCTTATGCGCGCGAGTCCGGACTTCGACGAACCCCCCCCCCCCATCACCACCGGCTGTGCGGCTTCAGGTGGCAAGACCTACACTCGACTGGGTACGTGGGTTCTGATTGATGCGGCGGGGGGGGGGGGGCACTTTAGCATATTGAGGCCTGAGATCGGCTTGGGACAGCTCCAACTAGAAGCAGCAGAGAAGGATGCGAAGGTCTCCTCTGCCAATGCACGGAGGGTGGGGTTTGAAATTCGTCCCCACGGTGAGATTGAAAGCGATTGGGCTCCAAAGCGCACAGCAAAGACGACACACGAGACGGGGCGAGTTGATCGAACATCCACGACCCAGGTGGCCCTTGCTCACTGACCTTTGGCCCTTGCTCACTGACCTTTGACCCTTGCTCACAAACTCGAGCGTCCCCAGAGGCGGATGGGAGTCCTTACTGCAATTGGTGATCTGGCTCATGAACCCTCAGCTGTCAAAAGACTCGTACCACAGCGCACATTTACCCAGCAATATTGAAACTTTCCACTTTGGTCTGTTGTACTGATGCATTAAATCCCTCATGTGAATTCACCTGATAGTGTTTTGCATGTTGATTTTATTTTTTAAAAGTTGGCCTTCATTACCTGTTCAGCTAAAAGGAGCCAAAACTGGAATTGTGGCATCAACACTGTCCCCATCAAACACTCCCAGGACAGGTACAGCACGGGGTTAGATACAGAGTAAAGCTCCCTCTACACTGTCCCCATCAAACACTCCCAGGACAGGTACAGCACGGGGTTAGATACAGAGTAAAGCTCCCTCTACACTGTCCCCATCAAACACTCCCAGGGCAGGTACAGCACTGGGTTAGATACAGAGTAAAGCTCCCTCAATACTGTCCCCATCAAACATTCCCAGGACAGGTACAGCACGGGGTTAGATACAGAGTAAAGCTCCCTCTACACTGTCCCCATCAAACACTCCCAGGACAGGTACAGCACGGGGTTAGATACAGAGTAAAGCTCCCTCTACACCGTCCCCATCAAACACTCCCAGGATAGGTACAGCACGGGGTTAGATACAGAGTAAAGCTCCCTCTACACTGTCCCCATCAAACACTCCCAGGACAGGTACAGTACGGGGTTAGATACAGAGTAAAGCTCCCTCAATACTGTCCCCATCAAACACTCACAGGACAGGTACAGCACGGGGTTAGATACAGAGTAAAGCTCCCTCTACACTGTCCCCATCAAACACTCCCAGGACAGGTACAGCACGGTTTGGATGCAGAGTTGAAAATCATGTTTGATGAGCCGGAACTTTTTACAGTTTCTGTACTGCAACCTTTGGTGCCGTGATTTCTTACTAATCACGGGATGTGGGCTTCGCTGAGTAGGCAGTCTTTATTGCCCCTGCGGTGGGTGGGTGAGCGGTGGTGTAGCAGTATTGCCATTTTGTTAGTAATCCGGAAACCCTGGATAATGATCGGGGGGACCACGGCAGGTGGTGAAATTTGAATTCAATAGTAATCTGGGATTAGGGCGTCTGATGGTGACCAATGATGAAACCATTGTTTTAAAAAAAAAAACATCTGGTTCTCCATGCCCCTTCAGGGAAGGAAATCTGCCACCATTACCCCGGCCTGGCCTGGCCTACACTTCTGTCAGAAACGTGGTTGGTTCTGGGGCAATAAATGCTGGTCTGGCCAGTGATGCCCACATACCCTGAAAGAAGTTTTCTTAAAACCCCCGCTGCAGTCGGGACTTCCGGTGGCGGCTATGAGGGAGTAGGTCGTACATTTGGTGGCTCCCCTTTCGGGCGGACTTTTGGACCTTTCCCCCCCCCGATTTATTTTTGCGCTTTTGAGCACGGAACTGGAAAGCAATAGTACTCGGGCACTGAACCCATACAGAGTTGTATGGACTTAAGAAGCCGGAGGGACTGTAAACAGCAGAAGTGGTCAAACAAGGGCATGGTGGAGGCTGTAAGAGAGACCAATATGGCCAGAGCAAGGCGCCGACAGCTTAGCCTACAATGGAGCAGCTGCAACAGGCCGTGCAGGAGGGCTTTTTAGCTCTGAAGCGCGATAATTTGGAGCCGCTCCGGAAGTCGATGGACCGATTGGGGAAAAAAGGCTGGATGATCAGGCTAAGAAGCTGGAGAAGACGGTGGAGGAGCAGGCAGACTTTCAAACGGTGGCGGACGTGGAGATTCAGAGGCTGAGGGATCAGCAAAAAATGCTCCTGGAAAGGCTGGAGGACAGAATATTCGGCAATTACCATATCGGACCATGCTCTGCACTGGGTAGACCTACGGATTTGTACGGCTAGCTTCCAGCACGGTAGCATTGTGGATCGCACAATTGCTTCACAGCTCCAGGGTCCCAGGTTTGATTCCGGCTTGGGTCACTGTCTGTGCGGAGTCTGCACATCCTCCCCGTGTGTGTGTGTGGGTTTCCTCCGGTTTCCTCCCACAGTCCAAAGATGTGCAGGTTAGGGGGATTGGCCATGATAAATTGCCCTTCGTGTTGGGTGGGGTTACTGGGTTATGGAGATAGGGTGGAGGTGTTGACCTTGGGAAGGGTGCTCTTTCCAAGAGCCGGTGCAGACTCGACGGGCCGAATGGCCTCCTGCACTGTGAATTCTATGATAATCTATGATTAATCTAGGACAAAGGTTCGGCACAACATTGTGGGCCGAAGGGCCTGTTCTGTGCTGTATTTTTCTGTGTTCTACCGCCCACAATGGAGGCTGGAAGTTGGATTGCTAGCGGACGAGGCGGTGTGTGAGAGACTCAGGAGATGCATGCAGAATTACCTGCAGGTAAATGATATCGGAGAAGTCTCAGCAGCGGTGCTCTGGGAGGCGCTGAAGGCCGTGGTGAGGGGAGCTGATCTCAATCCGGGCCCATAGGGACAGGACTGACCGGGCAGAAACGGACCGACTTGTTCAGGAAATTTTACGGACGGACAGGAGATACGCGGGGTCCCCGAGGCCAGAGTTACTCAGGAAACGACAGAGGCTGCAGGCCGAGTTCAGGGTGCTGACTACAGGCAAGGCTGTAGAGCAGCTTAGAAAGGCAAAAGGCGCGATATATGAGCATGGAGAGGGAGCCAGCAGAATGCTCGTGCAACAACTAAGGAAGAGCGAAGCGGCTAGGGAGATGGGAAGGATAGCGGATGGGGAGGGAAATCTGGTGGGGGACCCGGCAGAGCTGAACAAGGTGTTTAGGGACCTTTATAGTAAGCTGTACACTTCGGAACCCCCCAGGACACCGGAGGGGATGAGACGATTCCTGGACGGACTGACCTTCCCAAGAGTGGGTAGGGGGTTGGTAGACGGACTGCGGGCCCTGGTTGGGATCGAAGAGGTACTGGGGGGCCTGAAGGTCATGCAGTCGGGTAAAGCCCCAGGGCCGGATGGGTATCCGGTGGAGTTTTACAAAAAGTTTGACGAGGTAGTGGGGCCGGTGCTGGTCGGGATTTTTAACGAGACAAGAGACAGAGAGGGGTCCTACCCACGACTATGTCGAGGCCACTATTTCGCTTATTCTGATACGGGATAAAGACCCGGAGGCCTGTGGGCCTTATAGGCCGATCTCTTTGATCAACGCAGATGCTAAGTTACTGGCCAAGATCTTGGCGACTAGAATTGAGGACTGTGTACCGGACATAATTGCGGAGGACCAAACCGGGTTCGTAAAGGGTAGGCAACTGGCGGCCAATCTAAGAAGGCTGCTTAATGTGGTCCTGATGCCCCCGGAGAGCAGGGAGGCAGAGATAGTGGTAGCTGTGGATGCGGAAAAGGCTTTCGACCGGGTCGAGTGGGACTCTGTGGGAGGTGCTGGGAAGGTTTGGGTTCGCGGAGGGGTTCATTGACTGGGTTAGGCTGTTATACCAGGCCCCAGAGGCTAGTGTAAGAACGAACAGGACAACATCAGATTACTTCAGACTGCACCGCGGGACAAGACAGGGTTGCCCTCTCTCCCCACTGCTGTTCGCGCTGGCCATCGAGCCACTGGCAATTGCTCTGAGAGCTTCAAGGGACTGGAAAGGGCTGGTCCGGGGGGGGAATGGAACATAAAGTCTCGTTATACGCGGATGACCTGCTGTTGTACATATCGGACCTAATGGTGGGGATGGACGGCATCATGGAAACCCTGAGGGAATTTGGCTGGTTTTCAGGATATAAATTGAACATGGCTAAGAGCGAGATGTTTGTAATTCAGGCGCGGGGGCAGGAGAGTTGCCGTTCAGGCTGGTAGGAGAAAGCTTTAGATACTTGGGGATACAGGTGGCACGGGACTGGGGCAGGCTGCATAAGCTCAACCTGTCCCGATTGGTGGAACGAGTGAGGGAGGAGGTGTGGAGTTGTGACGCGCTCCCGCTGTCACTCGCGGGGAGGGTGCAGACTGTTAAGATGACAATTCTCCCGAGATTCTTGTTCATATTTCAGTGTCTCCCCATTTTCATCCCAAGGTCCTTCTTTAAGAGGCTGAATAAAATTATCCTGGGATTTGTCTGGGTGGGGAAGTCCCCGTGTGTGAGGAATGTGATGCTCGAAAGGAACAGAGGGGCGGGGGGGGGGCTGGCGATGTCGAACTTTAGCAACTACCACTGGGCGCCCAACATAGCGATGATAAGGAAATGGATGGTGGGCACGGGGTGGGTTTGGGAACGGATGGAGGCTGCTTTGAGCGGGGGCGCCAGTTTGGCGGCCCTGGTTACGGCGCCTCTGCCGCTCCTGCCGGCGCGGTACTCCACCAGCCCTATAGTGGCGGCTTTGTGGATCGGGCCAGCGGAGGAGGCATAAAGGGGAAGTGAGAGCATCGGTGTGGACCCCAATCTGCGGCAATTACCGATTTGCCCCGGGGAACATGGACGGAGGGTATCGACTGTGGCGGAGGGCGAGGATTGTGAGGGTGGGTGATCTGTTCCTGGAAGGGAGCTTTCCGAGCATGAGGGCTTTGGAGGAGACGTTCGGGCTGGCGGGAGGGAATGACTTTAGATACTTACAGGTGCGGGATTTTGTGCGCCGACTGGTGCCGTCCTTCCCACGCCTCCCGCCAAAGGGGAGGCAGGGCAGGGTAGTTTCTCGGGAGAGGTAGGTGAGGGTAGAGTCTCAGATATTTACAAAGAACTAATGGGAGCAGAGTATACACAGACTGATGACCTGAAGCTTAAGTGGGAGGAGGAGCTCGTGGGGGAGATGGAGGACGGTATCTGGGCAGAAGCTCTGGGCAGAGTCAACATGACCGCAACATGCGCCCGGCTCAGTCTGATCCAGTTTAAGGTCGTGGTGGCCCGGATGAGTAAATTTTTCGGGCTGGAGGACAAGTGTGCCAGCTAATCACGTGCACATGTTCTGGTCGTGCCCTAGACTCCAGGTACTGGCAGGGATTCAAGGACATCATGTCCTGGGTTTTGAAAACTGGGATGTGTTATGGAAGAGGGGTTTTCAGAACCCCAAAATGTATCATGGAGTTCAACCAACCTCCTCCTTTAATGCTATTGTTGCTTTTCCGAGCACACGGCTTGTTCCCTAGGTGTGGGATTACAATTATGGACATGTGGGTTTTTAAACACAAAACAATGTTTATTCCATGAACTCAACTTAACCTCTTAAATAAACATTGGATCTCTTAACACCCCTTACTTCAAAGATAACCCTGAAAATTTTACAACATTAAATAATCCTTCAGTTATTCCTTTCAACATCCAAGAGCCATAACACCTTTTAACAGAAACACATCAGGTTGAAGGCTTTACTATTATGAGTTTAAACAACCCAAATGATCCAGATGGCAGAGATTCAGCTCACTGCAAACACAGACACTCCCAAGCTCTTCAAACTGAAACTAAACTGCAAAATGGCTGAACTAAAACCAAGCTCCACACACATTCTGACATCACTGCATTTCTTAAAGGTACATTGCTTAAACATCCATTTTTTGGGGTACCCTCACATGACAGGTGGTAATGAGTGCTGAGGTGGCAATGTTTGGGGTGTCGGAGGACCCGGGAGTCCAGGAGGAGAAGGGGGCTGATGCCTTGGCCTTTGCTTCCCTGGTAGCCCGGCGACGAATGCCGTTGGCATGGAGGGACTCAAAACCCCCAAAGACAGAAGCATAGCTATCGGACATGGCGAGCTTTCTCGGTCTAGAAAAGGTTACGTTCGCCTCGAGAGGTTCACTATCGGGGTTCGCCCGGAGGTGGCAGCCATTCATTGACTTCTTCGTGGAGAATTCATCGTCAGAGGGGAGATGGGGGGAGGGCTAGGGTAGTGTAGAGTCGGGGGTGGTTTAGGCAGGTCCTTGCGCGAATGGAGTCGGGGTTTGCACTATGTGTTACTTGCTTTTCCTTTTGTACGATACTATACAATGTCATTGTTTTATATGCCAAAAATACCTCAATAAAATTGTTTATTTAAAAAAAAAAAAAACCCGCTGCAGTCCCTGTGTGGTGTAGGTACACCCACAGTGCTGTTAGGGAGGGGGTTTTGGGATTCTACCCCATCAACAGTGAAGAAACGGACAATATATTTCCAAGTCGAGTTGGTGTGTTTGTGTGTCTGTTAGAGGGGTTGGGGGGGTATTTGCAGGCGGTGGGTGTTTCCCATGGCATCAGCTGCCCGAGTCCTTCTCGGGGGTAGAGATGGTGGGTTTGAGCGGCGCTGTGGAAGGAGCCTTGGCGAGTAGCTGCAGTGCATCTTGTAGACGGTACACATGGCTGCCACTGTGCGTCAGTGGGTGGGGGGAGGATGGGATGCTGCGTTCTCCCGGGTCTGATATTAATCCCTCCGACTGAAACCGTAAAAATGAAGTGATCTCTGCTGTTATAATTTGACTAGTTGTGGGAACTTGGTCAAATGGTGCTAATTCCACTCAGCAGGCAAAACATTTTCCTTCCCGCTGACCCGGCATTGTCCACAAGATGTCCTTATCGCGTTGTTGTTTCAGGAAAGCTATTGCAGCAGCTCCCATCTTGCCGAATGGGCAACTCGCCTGCTTCCCCCGTACCCCCCCCACCCGGTGCCCCTGCCCGTTCTTCCTGCTCACATATTGATCCAATTCCCTCTTTGGAAAGCCTCGATTAAACCTGCCTCCTCCACACTCTTAAGGCCGCACCTTCCAGATCCTAACCTCTCGCTGTGCGATAAAGCTTCTCGTATCCCTGTCGCTCCTTCCTCCGACAGCCTTCAATCTGTGCGTGTCTCTCTCCACCCACCCCCGGTTCCCGACCCTCTCACCGATGGGAACAGTTTCTCCCACGCACGCCGTCTCGTGACTTTTGAACACCTCGATTAAACGAGAACAGTCCCAGCTTCTCCGATCAGTCCAGGGAGCTGAAGTCTCCCTACCGCTGGAACCGTTCTCGTCAATCTTTTGCGCTCTCTTGCTCTCTCTCTCTCTCTCTGCCATGGCATCTGATCACCACCTGCTCACGGGCATCCAGGGATGGGCAATGAGTGCTGGTATCACCGGCAACGCCCTCAAGAATTTTCAAAAGAGTTGAGGTCAACCCAGTGTTTGACACAAGTTTTGCATGACCTCCTTGCTCTTGTACCCTGCCCCTATTAATGAAACCTAGGTTTCTGCCTGCTGTGTTGACTGCCAGGTGGCACACTCTGAATCAGGAGGTTGTGGGTTCAAGCCCCACTCCAGAGGGCCTGAGCACAGAATCCTTCAGCGACATGCCCGCGGTGCTGAGAACTTGCTGTGCTGCCAGAGGGCCGTCTCGCACGCAGGTACGTCCAATTGTGAGACTACTCGCAGGTGAGCGCAAAATATCCCCTGGCAAAGAGTTTGCCTGGGGGCGGGGGGTGGAATTGTAGAGCCACAGTCACCCAGGCAAGTGGGAGAGTATTCCATCAGTCATCTGACTTGTGGGCGGTGGACAAACTTAATAATAATCTTTATTATTGTCACAAGTAGGCTTATATTAACACTGCAATGAAGTTACAGTGGAAAAACCCCTAGTCGCCACATTCTGGCGCCTGTTCGGGTACACGGAGGGAGAATTCAGAATGTCCAATTCACCTAACAGCACGTCTTTCGGGACTTGTGGGAGGAAACCGGAGCACCCGGAGGAAACCCACGCAGACACGGGGAGAACGTGCAGATTCCGCACAGACAGTGGCCCAACTCTGAATTGAACCTGCGACCCTGGAGCTGTGAAGCAACAGTGCTAACTGCTGTGCTACTTTGTGGGGAGTCATGAGGTGAGGATTCCCAGCTTTTGACCTGCTCTGACAGCCACAGTATTTATATGACGGTCCAGTTTAATTTCTGATCAATGGTAACCACTCCCCCAACCCCCAGAATGTTGATCGTGGGGAGATTCAGCAACGGTAAGGCCATTGAATGTCATGGGGTGATGGTTAGATTCTCTCATTGGAGATGGTCATTGCCTGGCACTTGTGTGGTGTGAATGTAACTTGCCCCTTGTCAGCCCAAGTCTGGATATTGTCCAGGTCTTGCTGCATTTGGACATGGGCTGCTTCATTATCTGAGGAGTCGCGAATGGTGCTGAACATTGTGCAGTCATAGAACAGTACAGCGCAGAACAGGCCCTTCGGCCCTCGATGTTGTGCCGAACATTGTCCGAAACCAAGATCAAGCTATCCCACTCCCTGTCATTCTGGTGTGCTCCATGTGCCTATCCAATAACCGCTTGAAAGTTCCTAAAGTGTCCGACTCCACTATCACAGCAGGCAGTCCATTCCACACCCTAACCACTCTGAGTAAAGAACCTACCTTGGACATCCCTCCTATATCTCCCACCCTGAACCTTATAGTTATGCCACCTTGTAACAGCTACATCCACCCGAGGGAACAGTCTCTGAACGTCCACTCTATCTATCCCCCTCATCATCTTATAAACCTCTATTAAGTCGCCTCTCATCCTCCTCCGCTCCAAAGAGAAAAGCCCTAGCTCCCTCAACCTTTCCTCATAAGACCTATCCTCCAAACCAGGCAGCATCCTGGTAAATCTCCTTTGCACCCTTTCCAATGCTTCCACATCCTTCCTATAATGAGGTGACCAGAACTGCACACAATACTCCAAATGTGGTCTCACCAGGGTCATGTATAGTTGCAGCATAACCCCGTGGCTCTTAAACTCAAGCCGCCTGTTAATAAATGCTAACACGCTATAAGCCATCCGCAAACGTCCCCACTTCTGACCTAGAATCCCTGAAGGAGGCCATTCAGCCCATTGAGTCTATACTGACCATACGAAAGAGCACCCTACCTAGGCCTTCTCCCCTGCCCTATCCCTGTAACCCCAAGGGGTATTTTTAGCGTGGCCAATCCACCTAACCTGCACATCTTTGGACTGTGGGTGGAAACCGGAGCACCCGGAGGAAACCCACGCAGACACGACGATAATGGGCAAACTTCACACAGTCACCCAAGGTTGGAATTGAATCCAGCTCCCTGGCGCTGTGAGGCATCAGTGCTAACCACAATGCCAGCGTACCGTCCCTTATGATGTAAGGGATGTCATTGATGAAGCAGCTGAAGACACTTGGGCCTAGGAAACTACCCTGAGGAACTCCTGCAGTGATGTCCTGGAGCTGAGACCATGTTTGGACCAAGGCTGTAATAAGGTTAGGAGCGGAGTGGCTCTGGTGGACCCCACACTGAGCGTCCGTGAGCAGGTTATTGCTGAGTAAATGCAGCTTTATTGCACCTTCAGTGACACCTTCCATCACCGCTGATCGAGAGTGGACTGATGGGGCTGGGTTGGATTTATCCCACTTTTGGTTGCTGACGGGACGCCCCAGGGCAACTTTCCATGTTGAAGGGTAGCTGTACTGGGGTGGATTGGCGAATGGCCTGAGCTAGTTCCCAGAGCACAGGGTTTTAGCCTGTTGGGGCCCGTAGGAGCAGGAGGGGGCTGATTGAAGTAAATAGGGATATGGTATATCAAAACAAACTTTATTACTAACACAGTATTAAAATAATATCTTTATTAGTGTCACAAGTGGGCTTACATTAACACTGCAATGAAGTTACTGTGAAAATCCCCTAGTTGCCACACTCCAGCGCCTGTTTGAGTACACAGAGGGAGAATTCAGAATGTCTAATTAACCTAGCAGCACGTCTTTCGGGAATTGTGGGAGGGAACCAGAGCACCCGGAGGAAACCCACACAGACACTGGGAGAAGGTGCAGGCTCCGCACAGACAGTGACCCAAGCCGGGAATCGAACCTGGGACCCTGGTGCGGTGTATAGTGATTACAGTTTCCTGTTTTTTTGTTTTCCCGAAGGTACTTTGACTCCGGCTGGGTCCCCTATTCCCCCACCCTCTCTTCTTCCTGGCACGCCCCCTTACCGTCTAACGAACTTTCTTTCCTCATCTGGTCTTGTGCCCTGCTCCAGTTGCGTTGGTGTGATGCCGTGTCTCGTGCTATTTGTTGAGCATGGTTGGGTTCCATGTCTCTTTGTTCCTCCCTCCTTGTGACTGCCCTCTCCTGTTCTTTGGCTGTTGGCTACAAGCATGTCTTGGAACAACCGAGGGAATGGTTCCCACATTTTGTGGGCATGGCTTCACCCTCATCCCCACCACCTTGGACATTGCCTCGAAGAAGGCTGCCCAGAACCCGGCAAGTCTGAGGCAAGCCCAGAACATGTGGTTAGCCGGGCCTCCTTGACACCGTTCACATTTGCCCTCCACCTCCGGGAAGGACCTGCTCATTCGGATTCTGGTTAGTTGTGCTCTGTGTACCACTTTTAGCGGCATTAGGCATAGCCTTGCGCAAGTGGAGGTGGAGATGGAGTTGACTCTGTGCAGTGCTTCACTCCAGAGTCCCCAACCTATCTCAAACCCCAACTCCTCCTCCCACTTCTCCCCCGCCTCGTCCGTTGAGTGTTAGCCCTCCCTAGTAGTCGCCCACACATGTCGTCAACAGTTCCCTTTCCCTAGGATGTGCTCCTCCAGTAGGTCCTCTGGCAGTGATTGTCGTGGGTCTGTCCTTGTTTCCCTGTCGCTGGCCTGAACCTGTGGTTGTTGCAGATGGGGGGGGGGGGCCTTGTCAGACATTGCGGCTAGCCCGAAGTGCTGTCGCAGTTGGTTCCACAACTGGAGTGTTGCCACCACCACTGGGTTCGTTGAATACTTATTCGGTGGGGATGGGAGTGCCACCATGGCGAGGGCCCGGAGCGAGGTCCCTCGGCAAGAGCCCTCCTCCATAAGCACCCACTCGGCTTCTGGCTCCTTTTCCCACCCCTTTAACCTCTCCGCGTCAGAATGTTTTTGAGGCGGAGGTAGGTTCTTGTTGGGCGAGGGGATCAAATGTTATTGGTGCGGGGGCGGGTGGGGGTGGTAGATGGGGGAACGTGGAAACTCGAAACACAAACAGATCGGCTGTGAACTCATCGAATAGTGGAGCAGGCCGAAGGAGGCCTGACGGTGTGTAAACATTGCTCAGAGCAGCCAAGGTGCGGAGGGGAAAATGAACTATGCCAGAGGAATATTAATCACACCGATTCTCTAACTAAGTGACAGATTTAGAAGCAAAATGTTTGCGTGAATTGCTGACTAAGATTAATTATCCAACAGTCACGAACCAACATCAAATTGCTGTTCATGAATATTCTATTGTCATTCACACAAGTGTGGGTGAGAGTCGTTAATTGATGGCTTTTCTTTCAGAGCTGTTAGTGCCTTTGCTTGTGTTTAGTGATGTTCGTGTTTTAGTGATGTCCATCAAGGGATAAATTCTTCACACCGGGTGGGGGAGGGAGTCAACCCGACCCTCACTCCCCATCACCAATCTATCAGTAATGGCTGGGGCATCTCTTCTGTCGACGAGAGAGCGCAGACATTTTCGGGTCCATTTCAAAAGATAGAATGCCTGACAGTGCGGCGCTCCCTCAGCATTGAACTTCCGACAGTGCGGCTCCCTCAGCACTGACCCTCCGACAGTGCTGCTCCCTCAGCACTGACCCTCCGACAGTGCGGCTCCCTCAGCACTGACCCTCCGACAGTGCGGCTCCCTCAGCACTGACCCTCCGACAGTGCGGCTCCCTCAGCACTGACCCTCCGACAGTGCGGCTCCCTCAGCACTGATCCTCCGACAGTGCGGCTCACTCAGCACTGACCCTCCGACAGTGCGGCTCCCTCAGCACTGACACTCTGACAGTGCGGCTCACTCAGCACTGACCCTCCTGATTTGTTATGTTCTAGGTGTAACATAAGCGGCTTCCTTGTGGTGCACTTGATAAAGGAAGGTTCAGACGTGGAGATAACTTCAACACGTTTATTCAACTATTTACACTTCTATTACTCGGGTTCGACACTACTGCTAATCCTACTATAGCTACCCAGACTGACTAACCAGTTGCTGCAATCCACGTGGTGGGTGTAATATTGAATCAACCCTGTGTCTCTACTCACTGACTGTCTCCACTGGAAAGAGGCAGATCATGTGTGTGGTGTCCTTTATATATGGGTTGGTGTAATGCCCTCTTGTGGTGGTGTCACCTCTGTGTGTATCGTGAATGTCCATTGGTCGTGTCCTATCTAACTGATCTATTGGTTGAGTGTGTGTGTGTGTGATGTTTCTGGTGCTCTCTCTAGTGTCTAGCTAGCCTACATGCATTTACATTGATGCACATCACCACATCCCCCCTTTTTTATATGTTACATATTTTCTGCACACTTTGAGAAAATTGAACAAAAAACAGGTAGATAGGTTAAGGTATATACAAGTCATGGGAACAGTGATTAAACAATAAGTCCAAATCATTTGTGTGAGTCCAAAAACCATCAATCATCATGGTCACATATCTGTCTTGGTTATGAAGGCATCAACGTCCCTGTGCCACAGGAACCAAGAAGTGGTCAAATCACTTCGCTGTCTGATTTGGAGTCCCTTTCTTATTCGATGTTTGCGATGGTGCTGTCGGATGGCATCTTGTAGCCGATAAGGTGTTGACGTTGAAGAGGTACCATCAACAGTATCATTCGAGGTCATGGATGTGCCATATGTCGAAGTTGGATAAGACTGTACATACTGGTTCTGGCCACGTGCTGTGCAGGAAGGGTGATCCTGCTGAGAACCGTTGAAGCTTGTCGAATTGGAAACAGAATTGCTGCTCGCATAAATACCTGGTGATGGTGTGAAACTAGAACCTTGCATCTGATAGGAATATGCCATCTGGCCAGGCTGGGGTGCAGCAAATCCTGGGCTGTAACTAAGGCATCCAGTCTGTAGTGCAGATTGTGCTTGCGGTAGTCCTCCTTCGGTCTTGATTTCATTAGTGGGCAATCCGTAGTGCTAGCCTGTTTGAGAATATGCTGCATAGACTGCTGGCTGCTGTATGCCTGAATACTGGGTTTGTCCAGCATAAGCTGTCATTGGCTGCACTGCTGCGGTGGAAAAAATGTGTGGATAGAGCTGTGGTGAATATTGGTGTATTTCTCTTGGATTGTAGCCGCTGCTTGTTATTGCTGACCCAGTGTAATTGTTAAGTGATCCATCTCCTGTCATTGTGGCATCTGCTGTCACCCTGAGCGTGCCATCACTGAGGTTGCAGCACTCCCTGTCTGGAGTAAAGTCCGGCTTATGTGAATCAGAGTCGGCGTTTGGTTGCTCCCCATCTGGAGTCTGGTCTGTTTTAACTGAGTCAGTGTTGGTTTGTTGATGCTCCCCATCCGGAGTCTTAGCCAGTTCACTGGAGTCAGCTGAGATTTCTTGAAGCTGCACGTCTGGAGTCGGAACATGCAGGAATGAATTGACTTGTGGCGAGGTTCGAGCGAATGAGGGTGGAAGTATCATGGTGTCACCGGAGTCACCAGTGGCCTCACAGTGATCGTCGAGTGCCTCTGTACACACTAGCTGAGGTCTGTCACTTTGCACATCTTGCATGGGAAGTGGGATGCTGTCGTCACTCATCTCACATACAGTGGGTAGATCTTCAGTAGCTGCTTGTTGTTCACTTGGGTTGGGTAAATTGTCAGTCTTCATCTGGTGGCGCAAACAATGTGGGTGGACTGTCATTGTCTTGCTGTTGTCCTTCATTTGGGCTTGGACTGTCATCATCGCTTTGTTCTTCACTGTAGCATGATAGACCGTCATGGTCGTCCTGCTGTGCACTGGAGCGTGGTAGACTGTCATAGTCTTCTTGCTGTTTACTTGAGCATGGCAGGCTTGCATCATCTGCTGCTAGTTGATCAGAGGAGGTTGCTATCACTGTTTGCGTCGGAGTTGGCATTGGGCTCGCGAGGTCCAGAGAAAATGTAAAGGTCGGTTTCGAAGTATTCAAGGTCAGAATCATCGGTTTGGGCGTAGGTAACTGCTTGCTGCAGGGTTCTTCGGAGGTTAATTTCATTTCCTGGTTCAATTTGAGGCATTGTGCTGTCATTCCAGGTGATGGAAGGTTGTTTTATGGCTTTAAAAGATTTTTTCTTTGATTTGGGACGTTTCCCCTTTAAATGGGCGTGGTCCGGGGCCTCTGACATCATGACGCGCGTGACGTAGTGCGTAGGAAGCGATTGCGCATGCGCAGATCGCTGTTCCTTTACTTTGGGCCTTGTTCTCATTTGTGCATGCGCGGCTTCTCTCGCTTGCGCAAACGGACCTTCCCGTTCTGTGCGCTTCTCGCGCAACTGCGCAAGTGCAGTCCCTTTAGAAAGATGGCCACCGATCAAAACTGTTCCCTACTCCGGGATTTCGGCCTCGAGGTGAATACTGGCGCTTCTCTTACCTTTTCTTGCTGGTTGGAGTGTGTTTTCCTCACAGTATTTGCCGAATTTGTCCAGGACTGCCTGGAAGTCGCTCCTGTTTTGCCCCTTGGAAAACTTGAATTTTTAAAAAGATTTCTTCTGCTCTGGCACCGGCGATGGTGAGGAGAAGCTCTGTCTTTTCAGCATCGGCCACGTCTTCTAGTTCGGCTGCTACCAGGAAGATTTCAAACATTTGGCGGAATACCCGCCAGCTTTTGCGGAGATCGCCGTGGCACTGGAGCTGCTGCGGAACCCGGATCTCGAACATCTTGCCTGGATATCGTTGCTGGTTGTCACTGTACGCTGAGGTATGGCTATATTGATTGAAACAGTTCAGTCCTGGTACCATGATTTGTTATGTTCTAGGTGTAACATAAGCGGCTTCCTTGTGGTGCACTTGACAAAGGAAGGTTCAGACATGGAGATAACTTCAACACGTTTATTAAACTATTTACACTTCTATTACTCGGGTTCGACACTACTGCTAATCCTACTATAGCTACCCAGACTGACTAACCAGTTGCTGCAATCCACGTGGTGGGTGTAATATTGAATCAACCCTGTGTCTCTACTCACTGACTGTCTCCACTGGAAAGAGGCAGATCATGTGTGTGGTGTCCTTTATATATGGGTTGGTGTAATGCCCTCTTGTGGTCGTGTCACCTCTGTGTGTATCGTGAATGTCCATTGGTCGTGTCCTATCTAACTGATCTGTTGGTTGAGTGTGTGTGTGTGTGATGTTTCTAGAGCTCCCTCTAGTGTCTAGCTAGCCTACATGCATTTACACTGATGCACGTCACCACACCACCGACAGTGCGGCTCCCTCAGCACTGACCCTCCGACAGTGCGGTGCTCCCTCAGCACTGACCCTCCGACAGTGCGGTGCTCCCTCAGCACTGACCCTCCGACAGTGCGGTGCTCCCTCAGCACTGACACTCTGACAGTGCGGTGCTCCCTCAGCACTGATCCTCCGACAGTGCCGCTCCCTTGGCAGTGAACGTCCGACAGTGCGGCGCTCCCTCAGCACTGACCCTCCGACAGTGTGGCGCTCACTCAGCACTAAACTTCCGACAGTGCGGCTCCCTCAGCACTGATCCTCCAACAGTGCGGCGCTACCCTAGTACTGATCCTCTGATAGTGCGCTGGTCCCTCAGTACTGACTCTCTGACATTGCAGCGCTCCCTGAGCACTGGCCCTCTGACAGTGTGGCCCTACCTGAGCACTGACCCTCCAACATTGCGGCTCCCTCGGTAGTGAACGTCCGACATTGCGGTGCTCCCACAGTCCTGACCCTCCGACAGTGCAGCGGTCCCTCAGCACTGACCCTCCCACAGTGCAGCGCTCCCTCAGTACTGATCCTCCGACAGTGCAGCGCTCCCTCAGTACTGACTCTCTGACATTGCAGCACCCTCAGCACTGACCCTCCGACAATGCAGCGCTCCCTCAGTACTGACTCTCTGACATTGCAGCACTCCCTCAGCACTGACCCTCCGACAGTGCGGCGCTCCCTTAGCACTGACCCTCCGACACTGCGGCCCTCCCTGAGCACTGACCCTCCAACAGTGCGGCACTCCCTCAGTACTGACCCTCTGACAGTGCGGTGCTCACTCAGCACGGACCCTCAGACAGTGCGGCACTCCCTCAGCACTGACCCTCCGACAGTGCAGCGCTCCCAGCACTGACCCTCCGACAGTGCGGTGCTCCCTCAGCACTGACGCTCAGACAGTGCAGCGCTCCCCCAGCACTGACCCTCCGACAGTGCGGCGCTCCCTCAGCACTGACCCTTCGACAGTGCGGCGCTCCCTCAGCACTGACCCTCCGACAGTACGGCGCTCCCTCAGCACTGACGCTCAGACAGTGCAGCGCTCCCAGCACTGACCCTCCGACAGTGCGGCGCTCCCTCAGCACTGACCCTCTGACAGTACGGCGCTCCCTCAGCACTGACCCTCCGACAGTGCGGCGCTCCCCCAGCACTGACCCTCCGACAGTGCGCTGCTCCCTCAGTACTGACTCTCTGGCATTGCAGCCTCCCTCAGCACTGACCTTCCAACAATAGAGTGCATTCCTTTTTAAAAAAATATTTTTATTCTCCTCCTTTTTCACATTTTCTCCCAAATTTACACCCAACAATGAACAATAATCAGTAACGATGCAATGTCAATCCCCATATCAATAACAACGATCCCATCCTCCCACCAAACCCCAAACATTAGCCCGCATGTTAACAGTAACAAATAAAAAGGAATCTGGAATCACCCATAGTCACCGTTAACACATACAGTGCCCCTCCCCCCAACTCTCCCAACATTCTCTCCCCCCCACCCCCCCCTCCACAATGTTCGATGTAATCCAATTCTCGAAAGTGCATAATGAATAACGCCCATGAATTGTAGAATCCCTCCATCCTTCCCCTCAGTTCAAATTTGACCTTCTCAAGTGTCACGAATTCCAGCAGGTCCCCCTGCCACACTCGGGCCCAGGGTGGAGAGGTTGCTCTCCACCCTAACAGCATCGGCCTTCGGCCGATCAGCGAGGCGAAGGCTACAACATCTGCCTCCACACCCGATTCCA
Source organism: Scyliorhinus torazame (assembly GCF_047496885.1). NCBI lineage: Eukaryota > Metazoa > Chordata > Chondrichthyes > Carcharhiniformes > Scyliorhinidae > Scyliorhinus > Scyliorhinus torazame. The sequence continues at coordinate 22,434,359 of NC_092728.1, forward strand.
ACCCCGGCTGGTCTGACACCCCGAATTTGGCCGCACATCTTCTACCCCTCAAAGAGCCGGCTCACCCTCGCACTTGTGAGGTGTGCTCTATACACCACCTTCATCTGTATCAGCCCCAACCTTGCGCACGAGGTGGGGCACCTCACACCAGAACCCCTCCTCCATACCCTGTCCCAACTCTTCCTCCCACTTTGCTTTGATTCCTTCCAGTGGTGCCTTCTCCTCTTCCAAAAAAGCCCCGTAAACCGCCAACACTACCCCCTGCTCCATTCCCCCTGTCGTCAGCACCTCCTCCAGCAATGTGGAAGCCGGCTCCTCCGGGAAGATCTGTATCTCCTTTCAGGCAAAGTCTCGAACCTGCATGTAATAATAATAATAATAACTTATTGTCACAAGTAGGCTTCAATTAAGTTACTGTGAAAAGCCCCTAGTCGCCATATTCTGCCGCCTGTTCGGGGAGGCTGTGCGGGGATTGAACCCGCGCTGCTTGCCTTGCTCTGCCTTACAAGCCAGCTATTTAGCCCACTGTGCTAAACCAGCCCCTATGTATATAAATGCACTGTACAGTGTATTCTTGTGTATATAAATGTATATAAATATTTCTCCCTGCTCCAGCCCATACTTTGCTCCCAGCTCCTTCAATCCTGCAAACCGACCCCCAAGGAACAAATCTTTTAGTGTCCTAATTCCTTTCTCCTCCCAACTCCGAAAATTTCCATCCCACTTCCCTGGCTCAAATCTGTGGTTCCCCCGAATCGGCATTTCCCTTGACCCTGCCCCCAACCCGAAGTGTTGGCGAAACTGCCTCCAAATTATTCACTCGTGTCTAGATTTAATTTGTACCCCGAGAAAGACCCAAACGCCTGAAGCAGCTCCAATATTCCCCCTATTGACACACTCGGTTCCGACACATATAACAGCAAATCATTGGCATATAGGGAAGCCCTATGCCCTATTCCCCCCCCTGCTCCCCCCCCGGCACTATCCCTTTCCATACCCCGAGCTGATGCCTGTCATTTTGCTCTGACTTGCAATCCACCTTGTCACCTCCCCGCACTCCCCATTCTCTCTGATCTTTATACAGCCTGTTTTGCCACATTTCTTCCATGGCTTTTGATTTGCAGTTGTCATTTTCATCTCTCCCCTACTTCCTCCCCTGCCCTCACTCTTCTTCTATTCTCCTCCTTTCCTGGTCTCTATTTCAACTCTGTCCCCTGCCCTTTTTTCTCCTCTCGCGCCTTCCTCTCTCTACTTCCTCCATCTCTTCTCCCCTCCTTTCCCTCTCTTTCTCTCCTATTCCCTGCTTCCACCCTCCCTCTCTTCTCCATGCCATTGCTCTCTCCCAATCTATTTCTCCTGTCATGTGAGAGTGCCTTTAAGAAATGGATGTTTAAGCAATGTACCTTTAAGAAATGCAGTGATATCAGAGTGTGGGTGGAGCTTGGTTTTAGTTCAGCCATTTTGCAGTTTAGTTTTGAGGAAAAGAGCTTGGGTGTGTCTGTGTTTGCAGTGAGCTGGATCTGCTGTGATCTCTGCCATGAAAAACTATCTCTGGATCATTTGGGTGATTTAAACTCGTAATAGTAAAGCCTTTAACCTGATGTGTTTCTGTTTAAAGGTGTTAAGACTCTTGGATGTTGAAAGGAATAACTGAAGGATTATTTAGTGTTGTAATATTTTCGGGGTTATCTTTGAAGTAAGGGGTGTTAAGAGATCCAATGTTTATTTAAAAGGGTTAAGTTGAGTTCATGGAATAAACATTGTTTTGTGTTTAAAAACCATTTGTCCATAATTGCTGTATCACACCTGGAGAACAAGCCGTGTGCTCGGAAAAGCAACAATACATTAAAGGGGGAGGTTGGTTGAACTCCATGATACATTTTGGGGTTCGGAAAACGCCTCGCCAATAACGCTCCTTTGCCCCTCTCTCTCATCTTCTCCCCTTCACTGCGCTGTTCTCTGCCCTTCTCCCGGACCTTCTCTCCTCTTCTTCGTATTCCCCCTCCCTCTCTCTGCGCTCCACCGCTCTGCCTCTTTCCTCTCCTCTGTGCTTTCCCTTCTCTTCTGCCTCCCTCTCCCTTCCTCCACCCCCGTCTCCTCACTTCACTCACCTTCCCCCCCCCTCCACTTTTCTCTCCTCCATGCTACCTCCTGCATCCACTCCCCTCCCCTCCAGCTATTTTCCTCTCCTCTGACCCTCTCTCTCCTCCCCCCCTCTTTCTCTCCTCTTCACTTCTCTCTCCTCTTTCTCTCCTCTTCACTTCTCTCTCCTCTTTCTCTCCTCTTCACCTCTCTCCTCTTTCCCTCCCCGCTCTCTCTTTTCTACCCCTTCTCTCCCCACTTGCTGTCCCCTCTCTCCTTTCACCCCCTCCCCGCCTCCCTCTTTCCCTACCTCCTTCTCTCCCCTTCTCTCTACCGCCTCACACTCAATTCTCCCCACACTCCTCTCTCACTCTGTCCTCTTCCCAACCCCTCCCCCACCCCATCTCTCTCTGACTCTCTCTACTCAATGATCAGCACGGACATCATGGGGCCAACGGGCCTCTCTCTGCTGTAAAAACTCTCTGAGTCTCTCTATCCCCTTCCTGACTCTTCACTGCTCGCCCTCGTGCCTGTACGAGCCCTGTCTAGATTTCCCCCATGCAGTTGAGGGTGACCTGTGAACCACTCTAGTCGTTGACATTGCAGCCTTTATTCACAAATGAAAAATGGTGGATGAGCATGATCCCGGACCAGACCACAAACGTGGGTAAATTTTACTTAATTTTGTTAAACTGAGGAAAGGATACTTCGCTCCAGGAGTGATCACATCCACAAACAAGGGTTTGCCATGTTACAAAAACGTTATTATTAACACAGTATTACTACCTTTAACATCATAAACAAAATAGCTTACAATTATCGTGGAAGTAGTTGAGTCGGAAACATTAGGGACCTTCAAGCAGCTATTGGATAGGTACATGGATTACGGTAGAATGATATAGTGTAGATTTATTTATCTTAAGGGCAGCACGGTAGCACAGTGGTTAGCACAATTGCTTCACAGCTCCAGGGCCCCAGGTTCGATTCTGGCTTGGGTCACTGTCTGTGCGGAGTCTGCACATCCTCCCCGTGTGTGTGTGGGTTTCCTCCGGTTTCCTCCCACAGTCCAAAGATGTGCAGGTTAGGTGGATTGGCCATGATAAATTGCCCTCAGTGTCCAAAATTGCCCTTAGTGTTGGGTGGAGGTGTTGACTTTGGGTAGGGTGCTCTTTCCAAGAGCCGGTGCAGACTCAATGGGCCGAATGGCCTCCTGCACTGTAAATTCTATTTTTCTATTTTCTATCCATTGAACAATACTTAACAATGACAATAAAAGACTAAATCCTAACTGCGATCTTTTATCTCCACTCAAGCAAAACCCATCTCGGGTCAAAACCCACTTTTAAATACAGTTAGCCAACCCAGGAATAGTTTGATACCCCCACTTGGAGAAAGCAATAGCCTTCAGGACCCAGCGTGCAGTCTCTCGCCTGCCTCAAACTTCTATTTAAACCCACCAGCCTTTGAGAAATTGCTCCTGTCCTGTTCACAGGCAAATCTTTAACTCGCTGTTTGAGAGAAATTGCTACTTGTTCACAGACCGGCCTAAACTTACTGATTTGAAAGCAGCTGCTAGCCTGGCCTGTACCCAGTCCAATCTTTTAACTGAACTGAAACTCTACACCTGACTGCTTCAGCCCCTGGCTCCCCCCAATTAACTACATCATCCCATGAGATAAACACAGTGGGCTGGATTCTCCGCCGGCGGGATGCTCCGTTTTGCCTGCGCCTGGGCTTTATTGACGGCGTGGGGCTGCCCCATAATGGGAAGCCCCATTGACCGGCCGGCGTAACGGGGAACCCCACCAGTGGGTCGGGGCGGAGAATCCAGTCCCAGTGTCTCGAAATATCTACTCCCCAGGCAACCCTTTTTAATATAAAATTCCACTTGCTCAACTCTAATGAACAATATCCATGGCCGGAATGAATTATGATCTTACTTTTATGATGCTTTAATTGCACCACCGTCTCCAAAAAGTGTCTGCTGGTTTTCAAATCAGGATTCTTTAAAAACGCTGCTGCAGCAGTCAAACACACAGTTACCCAGGCTTTTAACCCTTACTGCACGAAATACATAAGGGCAGCACGGTAGCATTGTGGATAGCACAATTGCTTCACAGCTCCAGGGTCCCAGGTTCGATTCCGGCTTGGGTCACTGTCTGTGCGGAGTCTGCACATCCTCCGCGTGTGTGCGTGGGTTTCCTCCGGGTGCTCCGGTTTCCTCCCACAGTCCAAAGATGAGCAGTTAGGTGGATTGGCCATGATAAATTGCCCTTAGTGTCCAAAATTGCCCTTAGCGTTGGGTGGGGTTACTGGGTTATGGGGATAGGGTGGAGGTGTGGACCTTGGGTAGGGTGCTCTTTCCAAGAGCCGGTGCAGACTCGATGGGTCGAATGGCCTCCTTCTGCACTGTAAATTCTATGACATATGCTACAACATATCTGAAATTCCTACATTCATCACACCACCCCTCTTAAAAACATTACTCTAACCCAGTCTTTTAACCCTTATTGCACAAAATATATATAATACAATATATCTGAAATCCCAACATTCATCACACCACCCCCCCTTAAAAACATCACTCTAACCCAGGCTTTTAACAACTACTGTAGCAGATACATATCATACAATATATTTGAAATTCCTACGTCCATTGCAGGAAGGAGTCCCAAACTTCAAATCACAGCATGTCATAGATCTCCCAAAGAAGAAATGACGCCGCTGAGGGCAGTCGAATGGTGTTTAGATGCTGTTTAAAAGTCTGACATCTTCATTCCCGCTGGTTCCGGCGTCGCTGGCAAGTCCGAATTTTGTTGCCATTCCTAGTTGGTCCTCGAGAAGGTTGTGGGTGAGCTGAGTCATGTTGAGCTGCTGCAGCGCCCCTGTGTGGCGTAGGTACACCCACAGTGCTGTTAGGGAGGTAGTTCTAGGATTCAGACCCAGCAACAGCGAAGAAACATCCAAAAGGATTCTAAATCGGGATGGTGTGTAGGGGGGAGGGGGGGTGGCTGGCTCAGCGGGAAGGGGGAACTTGCAAACACTGGTGCTCCCCGAGAAGGATGCGACCCGCCAGGTGGATGGGAGGCACGGCTGTGCTCTACGCACAGGGAGATGCCACTCGGGCCCATTCCAACCAGGCCGTGGGTTCATCTGGACCACAAGTCCATCACTCCACATACCACGCAAGAATTAGAAGCAAGAGTAGGTCACTTGGCCCCTCGAGCCTTGTTTTGAGCTTTTCTCATCCAGAGAAGCAAGTCTGTGTCTGTGATTCACCCCCACCGCCGCACGTGGTTATTTGGACGTGGGTCCGTGTCTGTGATTCACCCCCACACATGGTGATGGGACGTGGGTCTGTGTCTGTGATTCCCCCCACACACAGTGATCGGACGTGGGTCTGTGTGTGTGATTCCCCCCGCACACGGTGATGGGACGGGGGTCTGTGTGTGTGATTTCCCCCCCACGGTGATGGGACATGGGTCTGTGTGTGTGATTCCCCCCCACGGTGATGGGACGGGGTCTGTGTCTGATTCCCCCCCACGGTGATGGCATGGGGGTCTGTGTCTGTGATTCACCCCACCCCCACAGTGATGGAACGGGGGTCTGTGTCTGTGATTCCCCCACACGGTGATGGGATGTGAGTCTGTGTCTGTGATTCTCCCACACGGTGATGGGACGGGGGTCTGAGTCTGTGATTCCCCCACACGGTGATGGGACGGGGGTCTGTGTCTGTGATTCCCCCACACGGTGATGGGATGTGGATCTGTGTCTGTGATTCCCCCACATTGTGATGGGACGGGGGTCTGTGTCTGTGATTCCCCCACACGGTGGTGGGACGGGGGTCTGTGTCTGTGATTCCCCCACACGGTGGTGGGACGGGGGTCTGTGTCTGTGATTCCCCCACACGGTGGTGGGACGGGGGTCTGTGTCTGTGATTCCCCCACACGGTGATGGGATGGGGGTCTGTGTCTGTGATTCCCCCACACGGTGATGGGACGGGGGTCTGTGTCTGTGATTCCCCCACACGGTGATGGGATGGGGGTCTGTGTCTGTGATTCCCCCACACGGTGATGGGATGTGGATCTGTGTCTGTGATTCCCCCACATTGTGATGGGACGGGGGTCTGTGTCTGTAATTTCCCCCACACGGTGATGGGACGGGGGTCTGTGTCTGTGATTCCCCCACACGGTGGTGGGACGGGGGTCTGTGTCTGTGATTCCCCCACACGGTGATGGGAAGGGGGTCTGTGTCTGTGATTCCCCCACACGGTGATGGGATATGGATCTGTGTCTGTGATTCCCCCACACGGTGATGGGAAGGGGGTCTGTGTCTGTGATTCCCCCACACGGTGATGGGATATGGATCTGTGTCTGTGATTCCCCCACACGGTGATGGAACAGGTGATGCACGATCAATTACACTCAAGAAGAAGTGATTTCATAACTGAAGTCTTTAATAGACTAGAACTTGTTCCCCAGCAGCTTCGGTACTGAATGAGGGCTGCTGGGACGGCATCTGTTCTTATACCCCGCCTGTAGGGCGGAGCCACATACCAACATCCAATGGCAAGCTGCTAGGCTTACCCAATGGTCTACAGCCTCTCGGGTACCGCAATACCTGATACTACCACATTCACCCCCTGTTAAAAAAGAATCCGGCGGGGGTGGTGGCCAGTGGTTGCAATTGCAGTTAACATGGTATGATCAGATATGGAGGTACCATGAGTATTTACAAGTGTTTGCAGATGTATATAGTCAGTGTTCATGTACAGATACAGTTAGTGTAGCAATCAGTCGGTCGGATGGTCTGGTCGTCCTGGATCGTCTGAGCCTCTGTGGTGGTCCTGGTGGGTGTCCGAGCGTCTGCGACTCCGGGAGCGTGGCTTTGTTGTCCATGGCAGCTTCGTCACCCCTAGGCGGCGCTGGTGGGGCAAATGGTGGACGAAAAGGGGGGCGCGCCTGTAGGGGGCGTCGGTGGGTGGGATGGCCTAGGCAAGATCCCTCTACGACTTCCAGCACATTTCGGCAGCTCCCGCTATAACGGACTTTTGGGCTCTCCAGAGTAGCCCCAACGGAAATTTTTTGATTTAATCCCATGTGGGAAGGTGAAGTAAGGTCCCCCCCCCTTACGTTGTATGGCGGAAATTAGCGGTGGAGCGTCCGAGAAAGAGGCTCTGGAGCAGCGGCAAAAACGAGGGGGAAAAACAAGATGGCGGAGATCGAGCAGCATGGGGGCCGGACCAGCAGGAATTCCTCAGGCGCTGTGTGGAGGGGCTTAAAAAGGAGGTGCCGGCGCCAATCCGGCTGATCACGTGGAATGTGAGAGGCCTAAATGGGCCGGTTAAGAGGGCCCGAGTGTTCGCGCACCTAAAGGGACTGAAGGCAGACGTGGCCATGCTTCAGGAGACACATCTGAAGGTGGCAGACCAGGTCAGGTTAAGGACGGGATGGGTAGGACAGGTGTTCCATTCGGGCTGGATGCGAAGAATAGAGGGGTGGCAGTATTGGTGGGGAAGCGGGTATCGTTTGAGGCCAAGAACATAGTAGCGGACAATGGAGGCCGATATGTGATGGTGAGCGGTAGGTTGCAGGGGACGGAGGTGGTACTGGTGAATGTATATGCCCCAAACTGGGACGATGCTGGATTCATGAAACGGATGTTGGGGCGTATTCCAGACCTGGAGGTAGGGAGCTTGATAATGGGTGGGGATTTTAACACGGTGTTGGACCCAGCATTAGATCGCTCCAGATCTAGGACGGGGAAGAGGCCGGCTGCGGCCAAAGTGCTCAGGGAGTTTATGGATCAGATGGGGGGAGTAGATCTGTGGAGATTTGCCAGGCCTTTGGCCAGAGAATTTTCTTTTTTCTCCCACGTACATAAGGCCTACTCCCGGATAGATTTTTTTGTTCTGGGCAGGGCATTGATCCCGAAAGTGGAGGGAACGGAGTATTCGGCCATAGCCATTTCAGACCATGCCCCGCACTGGGTGGAGCTAGAGCTGGGGGAGGAGAGGGACCAACGCCCGTTGTGGCGGTTGGATGTGGGACTGTTGGCAGACGAGGAAGTGTGCGGGAGGGTGCAGGGTTGCATCGAAAGGTATCTGGAGGCCAACGACAACGGGGAGGTGCAGGTGGGAGTAGCATGGGAGACGCTGAACGCGGTGGTCAGAGGAGAGTTAATCACCAGGGCTCATAGGATGAAGAGAGAGGGCAGGGAAAGGGAGAGGTTAGTGGGGGAGATTTTAAGGGTGGACAGGAGATATGCAGAGGCTCCTGATGTGGGACTACTCAGGGAGAGACAAAGTCTCCAGACGGAGTTTGACCTGTTGACCACAGGGAAGGCAGAGGCACAGTGGAGGAAGGCACAGGGGGCGATATATGAATATGGGGAGAAGGCGAGCCGGATGCTGGCACATCAGCTCCGTAAGAGGATGGCAGCGAGGGAAATAGGTGGAATCAAGGGTGGCAGGGGATCTACGGTGCGGAGTGCGGTGAAAGTGAATGAGGCATTCAAGGCCTTTTACGAGGAGCTGTATAGGTCCCAGCCCCCAGGGGGAAAAGAGGGGATGCGACGATTCTTGGACCAACTGAGGTTCCCGAGGGTGGAGGAGCAGGAGGTGGCTGGTTTGGGGGCGCCAATTGGGGTGGAGGAGCTGGTTAAAGGACTGGGGAGCATGCAGGCAGGGAAAGCCCCGGGACCGGATGGGTTCCCGGTGGAGTTTTATAGGAAGTTTGTAGACCTGTTAGCCCCGTTGCTGGTAAGGACCTTCAATGAAGCAAGGGAGGGGGGGGACCCTGCCCCCGACAATGTCGGAGGCGTCGATCTCTTTGATCTTGAAGCGGGATAAGGACCCACTGCAATGTGGGTCGTATAGACCGATCTCGCTCCTCAACGTAGATGCTAAGTTGCTGGCAAAAATGTTGGCTACGAGGATTGAGGACTGTGTCCCGGGGGTGATTCACGAGGACCAGACGGGATTCGTAAAGGGTAGGCAGTTAAACACTAATGTGCGAAGGCTCCTAAATGTGATAATGATGCCATCGGTGGAGGGAGAGGCGGAGATAGTGTCAGCCATGGACGCGGAGAAGGCCTTTGACCGAGTAGAGTGGGAGTATCCCTGGGAAGTGTTGAGGAGGTTTGGGTTCGGGGGAGGGTTTATTAGTTGTGTCAAGCTTCTGTATAGAGCCCCAGTGGCGAGTGTGGTCACGAACCGGCGGAGGTCGGAGTATTTCCGGCTGTACCAAGGGACGAGGCAGGGGTGCCCCCTGTCCCCTCTGCTGTTTGCATTAGCAATTGAACCTTTGGCCATGGCGTTAAGGGAGTCAGGGAAATGGAAGGGGGTGGTCCGAGGGGGAGAGGAACATCGAGTGTCGCTGTACGCAGACGACCTGTTGCTGTATGTGGCGGATCCAGTGGAGGGGATGGTTGAGGTCATGCAGATTCTAAGGGAGTTTGGAGACTTTTCGGGCTATAAGCTCAACGTGGGAAAGAGTGAGCTCTTTGTGGTGCATCCAGGGGATCAGGGAAGAGGGATAGACGACCTACCGTTGAGGAGGGCGGGAAGGAGCTTTCGATACTTGGGGATTCAGGTAGCTAGGAGCTGGGGGGCACTGCACAAACTTAATTTGACGCGGCTGGTGGAACAGATGGAGGAGGATTTTAAAAGGTGGGACATGTTGCCACTCTCGCTGGCGGGTAGGGTACAGTTGATTAAAATGGTGGTCCTCCCAAGGTTTCTTTTTGTGTTCCAGTGCCTTCCAATCGTGATCACCAAGGCCTTTTGTAAGAGGGTAGGCAGGAGCATTGAGTTTTGTGTGGGCGAGCAAGACGCCGAGGGTAAGGAGGGGGTCCCTGGAGCGTAGCAGGGATAGAGGAGGGCTGGCGTTGCCGAATCTGGGTGGCTACTACTGGGCAGCCAACGTGACGATGATCCCTAAGTGGGTGATGGAGGGAGAGGGGGCGGCGTGGAAGAGGTTGGAGATGGCGTCCTGCAAAGGAACGAGCCTGGGGGCGCTGGTGACTGCACCGCTGCCACTCTCGCTGACAAGGTACACCACGAGCCCGGTGGTGGCGGCAACGCTAAAGATCTGGGGCCAGTGGAGACAACACAGGGGAGCGTTGGGAGCCTCGGTGTGGTCCCCGATTAGGGATAACCATCGGTTTGTCCCAGGAAGGATGGACGGGGGGTTTCCGAGCTGGCATCGGGCAGGGATTGGAAGAAAGGGGGACCTGTTCATCGATGGGACGTTTGCGAGCTTAGGGGCGCTGGAGGAGAAATTTGGACTACCCCTGGGAAATGCCTTCAGGTACATGCAGGTGAGGGCGTTTGTGAGGCGGCAGGTGAGGGAATTCCCGCTGCTCCCGGCACAGGGGATTCAAGACAGGGTGATTTCGGGCATATGGGTCGGGGAGGGCAAGGTGTCGGCGATATACCAGGAGATGAAAGAAGAGGGGGAGGCTTTGGTAGAGGAGTTGAAAGGTAAATGGGAAGAGGAGCTGGGGGAGGAGATTGAGGAGGGGCTGTAGGCTGATGCCCCAAGTAGGGTTAATTCCTCTTCCTCGTGTGCCAGGCTTAGCCTGATACAGTTTAAGGTAGTGCACAGAGCGCATATGACGGGGGCGAGGCTGAGTAGGTTCTTTGGGGTGGAGGACAGATGTGGGAGGTGCTCAGGAAGTCCGGTGAACCATGTCCATATGTTTTGGTCATGCCCGGCACTGGAGGGGTTCTGGAGGGGAGTTGTGGGAATAGCATCTAAGGTGGTGAAAGTCTGGGTCAAGCCAAGCTGGGGGCTAGCACTATTTGGAGTAGTGGAAGAACCGGGAGTGCAGGAGGCGAAAGAGGCCGGCATTCTGGCCTTTGCGTCCCTAGTAGCCCGGTCAATGATCTTGTTAATGTGGAAAGAGGCGAAGCCCCCCAGCCTGGATAAATGATATGGCAGGGTTTATCAAGTTGGAGAGGATAAAGTTTGCCTTGAGAGGGTCTGCGCAGGGGTTCTACAGGCGGTGGCAACCGTTCCTAGACTATCTCGCGGAGCGTTAGATGAAGGTCGGACAGCAGCAACAGCAACCCAGGGAGGGAGGGGGGAATATCTGTCGTGGGGGGGTGGAGGAGGGAGGGAGGGGGAAGGGTTTTTTTCTGGGGCGCATTTGAGCAAAAAAACACATGAATGATCCGGAAAACTGACATGTACAGGAGGAATCCAATGTACAAAGTTCTGTATCATATTGACTTGCCATGTTCATGTCTTGCTATGCGAGCTTTCTTTCTTTTTTTTGTTACTGGGGGGGGGGGGGGGGTTGTTTGTATGGTTGAAAATTTTGTTAAAAAACGCTTAATATACATATTTTTTTTTTTTAAAAAGCTCCCTCTACACTGTCACCATCAAACACTCCCAGGACAGGTACAGCCTGGGGTTAGGTACAGAGTAAAGCTCCCTCTACACTGTCCCCATCAAACACTGTAAGGACAGGTACAGCCCGGGGTTAGGTACAGAGTAAAGCTCCCTCCACACTGTCCCCATCAAACACTTCCAGGACAGGTACAGCACAGGGTTAGATACAGAGTAAAGCTCCCTCTACACTGTCCCCGTCAAACACTCCCAGGACAGGTACAGCACGGGGTTAGATACAGAGTAAAGCTCCCTCTACACTGTCCCCGTCAAACACTCCCAGGACAGAGAGTAAAACTCCCTGTACACTGTCCCCATCAAACACTCCCAGGACAGGTACAGCACGGGATTAGATACAGAGTAAAGCTCCCTCCACACTGTCCCCATCAAACACTCCCAGGACAGGTACAGCACTGGGTTAGATACATAGTAAAGCTCCCTCTACACTGTCCCCATCAAACACTTCCAGGACAGGTACAGCATGGGGTTACATACAGAGTAAAGCTCCCTCCACACTGACCCCATCAAACACTCCCAGGACAGGTCTGCCATGTCAGCTTAGCTGTGGACTAAAGGAATAGTGGGGGTGGGTTAGATTTGGCTTTGTGCTTTTCCTTCCCACCAGCCTTGTCAGAGTTTCTGAAGACAATGTCAGCAGGGTTGGTGGAAGATGGTGAATGCTGGTGTCAAATATCTGACCAACGTAACCGCCACCATGTGCAGTACTATTGGTGTTGGGGAGGTGAAGGAGCTGGAGGCATGGAGAAAGAAAGGCAGCTATTCGACTCGTTGTGCTGTGCTCACTGTGTCAGTAATTGCACCTGTGAGCATTAGAAACAAGATGTAGCTTTCGTAAGTTTAATTTTGTGTTTCTGTGTGAGAAAGGGTTAGTTAGCTTCATGTGAAACAAAAGTGCCTGCCTCTCTTTGGGTTTCTGTTTCATTTAAAACCGTGCCTGCATTGTAACTATAGGGTTTATGACGTGAAAACAAACCAGGTTTAAAGAGAGATGGGCAGTTACTTATCAACCAGGGGCCCACGCTGAAAGATATAAGCACTTGTAGTTCAGTTGGAACCAGGTATCTGAGATGAAAGTAGCTCCCACAGAAAAGGTCAGAAGAGAGACAGGACAATGGAGTAAGGAACAGAATGCAAGTCCCAGAAGCTAAGGATCAGATAGTTCTAGAAACCAAAGAACGGAAGAGAAGTCCCAGCAAGACTGAAGTCAAATGGAACAAAGGAATTGGAATCAGAACAAGCTACTGTTCAGTGAAGTTAAAGGAGTGGAGGGGGGAGGCTCCCTGTTAAAGACAGACCCGGTGAAGATGGCTAGCGAGAAGCCTGATGAGATCTGAAGTAATCTTCAGGTTGGGGACACCTTCATACAGCCTGTGAAGCGGCGGTGCCCTGTTGGCGTTGCTCGGGTACCCGAGAGAATGCGCTGCAGCTTGAAGGCAGGCGGCAATGCAGGGCAGAGGACTGTCGACAGAAGAGCTTAAAATCCTGGAAGTGGATCCTTGACGAAGGCGTGCAAAAGAAAGCCATTTGGGAGAGGATTATAAGGCATATTTTTTGAAAACGGAGATTGGCAAGAAGTGCATAGAAGCCCGACTGGTTGCCTCAAGGTGTGTCAAGTATCTAAGGTGCGGACTTCCGGTTGCGGCGATGCCCAGCTAAGCCGCACGTTTCGGCGGCTCCAGCTCCAACGGACCTTCGGGCTCTTTTAAGAGCCCCAACGGGAAATCTTTGGACGACGAAACCCGGTGTGGGGTGAGTGAATAGGGAGTCCCCCCCCCCCCCCCGTCCCCCCCCCCCCCCAACGAAAGAGGAAAATATCGTCGGCGGCGGCTGCAGCGCGAGGAATCTTCGACGAAAGGGACAGAAAGGGAGAAGACACAAGATGGCGGCGGAGAAAGCCCAGGCGACATGGGGGCCCGAGCAAGACGAATTCCTGAGACGGTGTGTGGAGCTACTAAAGGAGGTGCTGACCCCGATGCTACAGGCAATTGAGGGGCTCAAGGAGGCACAACGGACCCAGGAGACAGAGCTCCGCGTGGTGGAGCAGAAGGTGACTGATAATGAGGACGAGATCCTGGGCCTGGCGGTCAAAACACAGACGCACGAGGCACTCCATAAAAAGTGCATTGAAAGGATTGAGGCCCTAGAAAACAGAGCGCGAAGGAAGAACCTTCGGATACTGGGTCTCCCTGAGGGAGTGGAAGGAGCGGACTGTGGCGCTTATGTAAGTACGATGCTAAGCTCATTGATGGGAGCTGAGGCCCCTACGGGCCCCTTGGAGGTGGAGTGGGCACATCGGATCCCGGCGAGAAGACCAAAAGCGGGAGAACCACCCAGGGCGACAATCGTGCGATTTCACCGCCTTAAAGATAGAGAAGAGGTCCTGAGATGGGCTAAAAAGGTGCGGAGTAGCAGATGGGAGAATGCAGTGGTACGGGTGTACCAGGATTGGAGTGCGGAGGTGGCGAGAAGGAGGGCGAGTTTTAACCGAGCCAAGGAGGTGTTACACAAAAAGAAGGTGAAGTTCGGGATGCTGCAGCCGTTGTTGGTGAGGACGTTCAATGAGGCCAGGGAAGGAGGGACTTTACCCCCGACAATGTCGGAGGCGACGATATCGCTAATTCTGAAGAGGGATAAAGATCCGTTGCAGTGCGGGTCCTATAGACCTATTTTATTATTGAATGTGGACGCCAAATTGCTGGCAAAGGTACTGGCATCGAGGATAGAGGACTGTGTCCCGGGGGTGGTGCACGAAGACCAGACAGGGTTCGTAAAGGGGAGACAACTGAATGTCAACGTGCGACGACTATTAGGGGTGATAATGATGCCCCCAGTGGAGGGGGAGGCAGAGATAGTGCCGGCAATGGATGCAGAGAAGGCATTTGATAGGGTGGAGTGGGCGTACTTATGGGAGGTGTTAAGGAGGTTTGGGTTCGGGAACGGGTTTATTAGCTGGGTCAAACTTCTTTATGGGGCCCCAACGGCAAGTGTAGTCACGGGTCGGCAAAGATCGGAGTATTTCCGATTATATTGGGGAACAAGACCGGGATGCCCGCTATCTCCACTGTTGTTCGCGTTGGCAATTGAACCTCTGGCCATGGCGTTGAGAGACTCCAGGAAATGGAGAGGGGTGATTAGAGGGGGAGAAGAACACCGAGTCTCGCTATACGCGGATGACCTACTGTTGTATGTGTCGGACCCAGCGGGGGGATGATAGAGGTCATGCAGATGTTGAGGGAGTTCGGAGATTTCTCGGGATATAGGCTTAACATGGGGAAGAGTGAACTATTCGTGATACACCCAGGGGACCAGAGTAGAGAGATAGAAGGCCTGCCTCTAAGGAAAGTGGAAAGAAACTTCCGATACCTGGGGATTCAGATCGCTAGGAGCTGGGGAACCTTACACAGACTTAATCTGACACGATTGATAGAACAAATGGAGGAGGACTTCAAGAGGTGGGACATGCAGCCTCTGTCGTTGGCGGGCAGAGTGCAAGCAATTAAGATGATGGTCCTCCCGAGGTTCTTATTTGTATTTCAATGTCTCCCTATACTAATCGCTAAGACCTTTTTTAAAAAAATAGACAGGAGCATCACGAGTTTCGTGTGGGCAGGGAAAGTCCCGAGGGTAAGGAGGGGGTTCCTACAACGTAGCAGGGACAGAGGAGGATTGGCGCTACTGAATTTGGGCGACTACTATTGGGCCGCCAATGTGGCGATGATTCGTAAATGGATGATGGAGGGAGAGGGAGCAGCGAGGAAAAGACTGGAGAGAAAGTCCTGTAAAGGGACGAGCTTAGAGGCGCTGGTGACGGCGCCGCTACCGCTCTCACCAAAAAAGTTTACCACGTACTTGTGGCGGTGGTGGCAACATTGAATATCTGGGGACAATGGAGGCGACAGAGAGGTGTGCGGGGAGCCCTGTGGGGTCCCCAATCAGGAACAACCATAGGTTTGCCCCAGGAAGAATGGATGGAGGATTTCAGAGCTGGCACCAGTTGGGAATTAGGAGGGTGGGAGATTTATTTATAGATGGGACGTTTGCGAGCTTGGGAGCATTGGAGGAAAAGTATAAGTTGCCCCGGGGAAACTTCCTTAGATATATGCAGGTGAGGGCGTTCACAAGACAACAGGTGAGGGAATTTCCGCTGCTCCCGGCACAGGGGATTCAGGACAGGGTGCTTTCAGGGGTGTGGGTCGGAGAGGGCAAGGTGTCAGAGATATACCAAGAGATGAGGGAGGAGGGGGAGGAGTTGGTGGGCGAATTAAAAGGAAAGTGGGAAGAAGAGCTAGGGGAGGAGATAGAAGAGGGTATGTGGGCTGATGCCCTAAGCAGGGTAAATTCCTCTTCCTCGTGCGCCAGGCTTAGCCTGATTCAATTCAAGGTGCTACATAGAGCACACAGAGAGTAGTGGGGGCATGGAACGCACTGCCTGTGGAAGTAGTTGAGTCGGAAACATTAGGGACCTTCAAGCGGCTATTGGATAGTGTCATAATATACACCAGTATATCATGGTGCAGACACACACTGATGGACACAGTGGGACCAATCAGGATACACAACACCACAGCCAATCACCAGTGAGAGCACACACACTATAAAGATAGGGGACAGGAGAGTTCCCGCTCATTCTAGTAGCAGCCAGCTCGGAGCACAGAGCTCACAGCCTGCAACACAGACATGTGCTGAGTGCATCGACTGGTTAGGACTAGGCAAGGGTCAACAGTTAAAGCTGGTATTGCATTTACCCACAGTTCAAGTATGTTAATTTAGTTAACCTTATAAGAAAATAGAGTTGCACCACTTCCAGTGTTGGTGACCTGTTTGTGATCCAGGACACCCAACACATCCGATAGGTACATGGATTACGGTAGAATGATGAGGTGTAGATTAATTTGATCTTAATCTAGGACAAAGGTTCGGCACAACATTGTGGGCTGAAGGGCCGGTTCTGTGCTGTATATTCTGTGTGTTTATAACGGGAGAAAGACTGAGCAGGTTCTTCGGAGTGGAGGACAAGTGTGGGAGGTGCGGCGGAAGCCCGGCAAACCACACACATATGTTTTGGTCGTGCCAGGCACTGGAGGGGTATTGGAAGGGAGTGACGGGAGTGATTTCCAAGGTGGTGAAGGCCCGGGTCAAACCAGCCTGGCGGCTAGCTTTATTTGGAGTTGCGGAAGAGCCGGGAGTGCAGGAGGCGAAAGAGGCCGACGTTGTGGCCTTTGCGTCCCTAGTAGCCCGGCGTAGGATTCTACTCATGTGGAAGGAGGCGAAACCCCCCGGACTGGAGGCCTGGGTAAACGATATGGCGGGGTTCATAAAACTGGAGCAGATAAAGTTTGCGCTGAGAGGATCGGCTCAAGGGTTCACCAGGCGGTGGCAGCCATTCCTCGACTACCTAGGGGAACGTTAGAGGGAAGACAGATGACCAGCAGCAGCAACCCGGGGGGAAGGCGGGGGGGGGGGGGGAGTTTTAGTTTATGTTAAACGATTAGATTACCATGTTGATTAGCCATTTGTTTATTGTTAAATTTTCTTTACTGTTATGTTTGATTTGTAAAGGGGAAAAATTTTGATCGGAAAAATTTTCAATAAAATATATATTTTTAAAAAAGTATCTAAGGTGCAGCGGTGGGGTGGGCGGGCGGGCGGGGGGGTGTTTGGATTTGATGTGAGACCCATAGAAGTTGTATTATCTGGATTCAGAGTGGTGTGTGTCTGACCACAGTTGGCCTGTTGATTTGCAGGGACTGTGTGCTTACCGAGAACTTTATATTATAAGATGTATTTCATAACTATAGTCAATCTTTTCGTGTTTAATAAATGTATTTTATTCGTTTAGCAAATGTCCATCGGCAGTCTCATGAAACTGTTCGCCCCGTCTCCGAAAAAAAGATACAAGTTGCTGAGCCAGGGGCCTGACTGCCCGGTAGTAACGTCTGCTGAGATCGTAACAACTGACGGTGGTTCACACCCCCCCCCCCCCCCCCCCCCCACACTACCACCCCCGCCACACACCCACACCACACACCCACACCAAGCCAACCCCATTCTCCTCCTTAGCACTGTTTCTCCTTCCTCCCCCACAGAGCTCGGCAGAACCTCCTCAGCGCCAGAAGCGTGAGAGCGGCTAGGGCGCACCAGACCAGCCCCACAAGGGCCAGCACGTCCAGGTTGTGGTAGGTGTACCAGGGCAGGCCAAAGGAGGCGGAGCGGAGGTGGGTGGCCCCCCGGTGCCGCAAGACGAACTCGACCCAGAAGACGGCACGCTCCATGGGCAGCTGGGGCTGGTCGCGATGCAGGGCCGAGAGCCGGGCCATGCTGCGTCGGTACGAGGGCTGGGTCAGCACTTCGGTCAGGCCATCCAGCAGTTGCCCTGAATCCAGCTGCATGAGGTCCACGACCTTGGCGGCTCCCCGGGCCTCCAGCCGCACCAGGTTGTCAAACTGGTCGAACATGAGGGGAAGGCCAAGCACTGGCACGCCGTGGTAGATAGCTTCGTAGAGTCCGTTGGTGCCACCGTGGGACACAAAGGCCCGGGTCTTTGGGTGGCCCAGGATGTCGCTCTGGGGCACCCAGCTGGCCAGGAGGGTGTTGTTGCCCAGGTTGGTGGGCCTCTCGCCCAGGTGCCGCCAGATCACCTTCTGTGGGAGCCGGGCGAAGGCCTCAGCGATGCTCATCGTCAGCTCGGTGGGCAGCGAGGTCACGAAGGTGCCCAGCGACATGTAGACCACGCCGTGCTCGCCTGAGCTCTGCATGAAGGCTTCCAGCTCAGGGCCCACAGGGGCCGGTGGCTGACATTGGAAGCCTCCGATGTACACCACGTTGGGCATGGTGGGCCGGGGGAAGTCAAAGACAAAGTCCACCCGCATAAGCCAAAGGTCAGCCATCTGTGTCAGCCCGTCGATGCTGGTGCCTGGCCCCACGTACCGCCGGCACAGCTCATCATAGCCTGGGTGGATCATGGCGCCGGCCAGCATGATGGTAACAAAGTAGTGGAAGACATTTGCCAGCCGCTGCAGGAGGGACATCTTCTCAGTGTAGCGGGAGCCAACCACAGGCACGAAAGAGGTGGGTGAGGGGGCAATGAGGTGGTGGCCGTCGCCGTTGCCGAGCCAGCGGGCGTTGTACACCAGGGGCAACGCCAGGTGGTGGGCCAGCATGACGCCGATCGGGAAGAAGGGGTCGGTCAGTACCAACTGGAATTGGGTGCTCCGCAGCCGGCCCATCAGCTCGCTGTCCCCGAAGAGCAGGACGATGAGCTCCCGCTGCTGGCCGTGCATCTCCTGCAGCACATCCCTCATGGCCTGCATGTTGCGGAGGAGAGCCGTCAGGGTGTACCCACCCCGGAAGATCTCCAGCGAGTTGAGCACTAACTGCGAGAGCCGCTGGTGGTCCTCCAGGATGCCCCGGCTAACGGAGGCCTGGATGGTGATGGAGTGGTAGAGCGTTGGGTCGTCGGTGATGTACCAGCTGCTGGACGAGCGCAGCACGCTGATGTTGTGCCCGCGGTTGTGCAGCTCCAGCACCAGCAGCTTCATGTTGACCCAGTGGCTTCCGTCCACGGGCACCACCAGGATGTTGGCGCAGCGTCCGCAGGTCAGCCACAGGGTCTGCGATGCCAGGACAGTGGCAATCTTCAGCCAGGTTCTCCAGGTGGGCGGTGTCTGCTGACCCATCCTCGCTGGCAGTTAGCCCCTGCGGCCAATGTGAAAGGAAAACACAGTTAGATCGGTCAGACAGAACAGCAAAGCTCACAGGGCAACTGACACACACAAGGGTCTGGCATATGATTAACATGGCAGGCACATGTTGGGGCAGTATGGAGGGAGCTTTACTCTATCTAACCCCGTGCTGTACCTGTCCTGGGAGTGTTCGATGGGGACAGTGTAGAGGGAGCTTTACTCTGTATCTAACCCGGTGCTGCATCTGTCCTGGGAGTGTTGGATGGGGACAGTGTAGAGGGAGCTTTACTCTGTATCTAACCCCGTGCTGTACCTGTCCTGGGAGTGTTTGATGGGGACAGTGTAGAGGGAGCTTTACTCTGTATCTAACCCGGTGCTGTACCTGCCCTGGGAGTGTTTGATGGGGACAGTGTCGAGGGAGCTTTACTCTGTATCTAACCCCGTGCTGTACCTGTCCTGGGAGTGTTTGATGGGGACAGTGTCGAGGGAGCTTTACTCTGTATCTAACCCCGTGCTGTACCTGCCCTGGGAGTGTTTGATGGGGACAGTGTCGAGGGAGCTTTACTCTGTATCTAACCCCGTGCTGTACCTGTCCTGGGAGTGTTTGATGGGGACAGTGTCGAGGGAGCTTTATTCTGTATCTTTTTTCTTTATAGTACGAAGTCTTACAACACTAGGTTAAAGTCCAACAGGTTTGTTTCGAATCACTAGCTTTCGGAGCGCTGCTCCTTCCTCAGGTGATTGAAGAGGTATGTTCCAGAAACATATATATAGACAAATTCAAAGATGCCAAACAATGCTTGGAATGCGACCATTAGCAGGTGATTAAATCTTTACAGATCCAGAGATTTTTTCTTTATGTATTTTATTGCAAACATATATGAAAAGTGAAAACACCTAACCAATTGGGGAAACAAGCTTCCCAACACACGAGGAGATTGTTTGTTCAAATGTCTCGCCCCACCTTGCCTCGAAACCCTCCGCTGAGCATCTTAACTCGTATTTGAACTTTCCCAGCCTAAGGAAGTCATACAAGTCCTGCAGCCAGGCTGCTACCCCTGGTGGCGTTGCTGAACATCACTCCAGTAAGATTCGTCGCCGGGCAATCAGAGAGGCGAAGGGCACAACATCGACCTTCCTCATCTCCATGAGCTCTGGCTTCTCTAATATCCCGAATATCACCACCAAAGGTAGCTTCACCTCCTCCCCCACTATTCTTGCTCGCTCTGCGAACACTCCCGCCCAGAATCTCTCCAACTTTCTACTTTCTGCAGCCCCAGAATATGTGCGTTATTCGCTGGTCCCCGCTCACACTCGTCTGCCACCCCCTGAAAGAACCCACTCATTCTTGCCCACGCCATATGTACCCTGTGTACGACCTTGAGCTGCATCAGGCTCATCCTTGCACACGAGGGGGTCGCGTTTACCCTTCGTAGCGTCTCACTTCATACTCCCCAGTTTATCTCCCCAGCTCCACCTCCCACTTCTCCTTAAACTTCACCACCCGCTCACCTCCCTGTTCTCCGAGCCACCTGTATAAACTAGGGGCTGGTTTAGCACAGGGCTAAATCGCTGGCTTTGAAAGCAGACCAAGGCAGGCAAGAAGCACGGTTCAATTCCCTTAGCAGCCTCCCCGAACAGGTGCCGGAATGTGGCGACTAGGGGCTTTTCACAGTAACTTCATTTGAAGCCTACTTGTGTCAATAAGCGATTTCCATTTCATTTCATGTCTCCGATCCTGCCCTCCCTTTCCACATCCGGAAGCAGCAGTCGCTCCAACAGGGTGTACCTCAGCAACCTGCGGAACTCTTTCCAAACCTTCCGTGCAAAGTCCCTTGCGTGCAGATACCTAAACTCACTTCCTCTCGGGAGCTCTACCCTTTCCTTCAATTCATCTATACTGGCGAACCCATCTTCCAGATACAAATCCCTCACCTTAACCAGCCCCACTTCTCTCCACTTCCTGTACGTGCCATCTATCCCCCCCCCCCCCCGCCCCGGCACGAACCGTGATTTCCACACAATGGCATTAACACCGACAGCCCCTCTATCCTGTGGGCAGCACGGTAGCGTAGTGGTTAGCACAGTTGCTTCATAGCTCCAGGGTCCCAGGTTCGATTCCCGGCTTGGGTCACTGTCTGCGCGGAGTCTGCACGTTCTCCCCGTGTCTGCGTAGGTTTCCTCCGGGTGCTCCGGTTTCCTCCCACAGTCCGAAGATGTGCAGGTTAGGTGGATTGGCCATGCTAAAATTGCCCTCCGTGTCCAAAAAGGTTAGGAGGAGTTACTGGGTTACGGGGATAGGGTGGAAGTGAGGGCTTAAGTGGGTCGGTGCAGACTCGATGGGCTGAATGGCCTCCTTCTGCACTGTATGTTCTATGTGCTGTCTGCCTCCTCTCTGGATGCCCTTCCAGCTTTTAGCGTCTCGCAGAGCGATCGCCAGGGGTTCAATTGCCAGGGTGAACAGGAGCGGGGACAGGGGGCATTCCTGCATGTGTGCCTCTGTGCAGCTGGAAGTATTCAGAGCTGGTGGTGTTGGTCCGAAAGCTCGCCTTGGGGGCGTTGTACCCGGGTTTCACCCACTAGGCGAACCCCGACCCTAGCCCAAACCGCTCCAGTACCTCAGCGAGGGACTTCCACTCAACTCTGTCGAAGCTCTTTCTGCATCCGGGAGTGCAGGAGGCGGCCATTCGGCCCATCGAGTCTACACCGGCCCCTGAAAGAGCATCCTACCTAAGCCCACACCTCCACCCTAACCCAGTAGCCCCACCTAACTTTTAGGACACGACAAAATAATTTAGAGTGACCAATCTACCTAACCCACACATCTTGTGGGAGGAAACCGGAGCACCCGGAAGAAACCCACGCAGAAACGGGGAGAACGTGCAGACTCCGCACAGACAGTGACCCAGCGGGGAATCGAACCCGGGTTCCTGGCGCTGTGAAGCAACAGTGCTAACCGCTGTGCTACTGTGCCTCTGGTGTTCTCCCTTCGGAGGGGGGGGACGGGGGGTCATTATTCAGCAGTCGCCTGATGTTCGCAGTTAGCTGCCTACCCTTGTCAAAGCCTGCCTGGTCTTCTGTGACCAACTCTGGTACACAGTTCTCCAATCTCTTGGCCAGAACTTTCGCAGGTATTTTCGCGTCAATGTTGAGCAGCGAAATGGATCTGTATGATCCGCTTTCCGTCGGGTCTTTGTCTTTTTTGGGTATCAGCGATATCGTGGCCTGCATTAGCGTAGGAGGCAGGGTGGCCCTTGCTAGCGAGCCTGCGAACATATTGTTTAGGTTTGGGGCTAGGGCTGGTGCACATTATTTATAGAAGTCCGCAGGGAACCCATCAGGTCCGATGCTCTCCCCGCCTGCATGGAGCTGATGCTCTCTATGACCTGTCCCAGTCCTAATGGTAATTCCAGTTCCCCCCTGCCTATCATCCCCCACGACTGTTCATCGAGGGACCGTTTCATCCCTGCGCCCCCATCGGGGGGCTCGGAGGTGTACAGCCCTCTGTAGAAGGCCTCAAATGCCCGGTTGACCTCTCATGGCTCTGTTGCCAGTCTGCCTCTGCTGTCCATTACCTGCGCTATCTCCCTCGTGGCTGCCTGCTTTCTCAGCTGGTGAGCCAGCAGGCGGCCAGCCTTTTCTCTGTGTTCGTAGAAGCTCCCCTGTGTCTGGTGGAGTTGGTACACTGCTTTCCTGGGATAGCAGGTTGAAGTCCATTTACAGCTTCTTCCTCTCCGCCAGAAGCTCTGCGAGCGGGGCCTTGGAGTACTTCCTGTCGACTTCCAGGATGGAGTTGATCAGTTGTTGCCTGGCCGCCCTCTCTTCCCTATATCTATGTGCCTTAAAGGCTATAATTTCTCCCCCAATCACCGCCTTCGGTGACTCCCAGAATGTGGAAAGTGAGACTTCTCCGTTCTGGTTGTTAGTAGCGTACTCACCTACGGCCTGTGATGTTTTTTTGGCAGGAGACCCTATTGGCCAAATGGTCTGTGTCCAACCTCCACATGGGGCGCTGGGCGCGACCCGTCTCCAACCTCACACCCATGGAATGCAGAGCATGGTCGGAGATGGTTGTAAGGTGACCATTGCCTCCGTCACCGCCAGCTTGACTGCCACCTGGAATTCAGTTCTGATCGCCTCTTTCATGGCGGCCAGCTCCTTCCTGAGGAAGGTCTTCCCTCCATCTCCGGGTGGTGAGGGGGAGGCGGGGATGTTTGGGTCGATGGTCTCCTCTCTCCTGGGTGGCAGGGGCCGCCTTGCATCGTGGGTCCTCCGTCCGCTTGCTGTCCGTGGCTCTTTCTTCCACTTATCCTGTCCCTTCGGCCCCTCAAGCTCCCGTTTGCTGGCATTTATTGTAGCGGTCGTTTTCTTTCCTCCACTGAGGTTAATTTGTCTTCGCCG
This sequence comes from Scyliorhinus torazame, assembly GCF_047496885.1. Taxonomy (NCBI): domain Eukaryota; kingdom Metazoa; phylum Chordata; class Chondrichthyes; order Carcharhiniformes; family Scyliorhinidae; genus Scyliorhinus; species Scyliorhinus torazame. The sequence goes on from NC_092728.1 coordinate 22,457,937, forward strand.
AATGTTTAAATAAATGCTCGGTTAGCATTGCCTTTCCTCACTCTCTCTCTCTTCTCCCCCCCCCCCCCCCCCCCCCGTCCCGTCCCGTCCCATCCCTGTGCTGCTTTTCGGCCACGAGGGGATGCTCCGAGGTCAGGACGCTGTCCGACGCCATCCAGCTTCGATAGTCCCTTGCGGCCTTTCTACCACCCCCCAACCCCACCCCCACCAATCCCCCCCGTGACAGTGACGGGTCTGTGCGTTCAGACGCTGTGGTTCAATTCCCGCACCGGCCTCTCCTCGCCAGAATGTGGCGACTAGGGGCTTTTCACAGTAACTCCACTGAAGCCTACTTGTGACAATAAGCGATTATTATTATTATTATTATTATTATTATTATTATTATTATTATTATTATTATTATTATTATTATTTATTATGCTGTGATTCATTGCCTGCGGAAGGTGAGACTCTGTTGATGGCGGGAGGTGAGGGAGCGCCGGGGTGGGTGGGAGGGGGGTGCGGAGGAATGCAGTAGTTTTCCTCGCGCTCTCTCATTCTCTGTGTTTGGCCGCCATTCCCCCCCCCCCCCCCCCCCCGAACGCCCCTTCGCCCGGGCCTGTTCTTTGGTCTTATCACGATGGGCTGAGTTTCAATATGCAGGACCGCAGTGTCTCACACCCTGAGGAGGGCAGGGCGAAGCAGCCTGGCGAGGCGATCACCACCACCCCAATCCCTCCCCTATTGGACCTGCGGTCGCCCTGCCTCCGGGGACCACTCTTGGAAATGCTCAGGAGAGCTGGCGGCAGGGGAGTGTTTGATGGGGACAGTACAGAGGGAGTTTTAATTAGTGTCTATGATTTAATATTCTGCTATAAGAGGACAATTAATTTCTCGCCTCCGCTTAACATATTAACTGGTGAAGGGGGAGTGTGGTCTTACGTTTTCTACCCCTCTGCTCTCCGCCTGCGGCAAGGGGAATGCTCTGGCGAGCCCCGCTTAGCTCTCCAACGTGCTGGGAAGGTAGGATTATAATAGTTGGCTGCTCAATGGGCCAGCTCAGACACGATGGGCTGAAGGGCCTCTTTATGTGCTGCAAAACTCTACGAAGCGGTGACTCTGCTGTTTGTCAGAACAGCTGTCCGGAAGACACAACACCCAGACTCTCCGGGTTCTGGGCATGCAGCAACATGCCTGGAGTTGGCAGCTAAAGGTAGGGCAATGACTCTGATTGGTCATTGCTGTCAGAGCTGAGGAGGAGGAGACACAGTTCACAGGGCAAGGGTCACCCAGAGAGGTCCTCAGTTAATATGTTAAACGGAGGCGAGAAATTATTTGTACTCTTATAGCAGAATATTAAATCATAAATACTAATTAAAACTCCCTCTGTACTGTCCCCATCAAACACTCCCAGGAAAGGTACAGCAAGGGGTTAGATACAGAGCAAAGCTCCCTCTACACTGTCCCCATCAAACACTCCCAGGGCAGATGCAGCACGGGATTAGATACAGAGTAAAGCTCCCTCTACACTGCCCCCATCAAACACTCCCAGGACAGGTACAACACGGGGTTAGATACAGTGTAAAGCTCCCTCTACACTGTCCCCATCAAACATTCCCAGGACAGGTACAGCACAGGGTTAGATACAGAGTAAAGCTCCCTCTACACTGTCCCCATCAAACATTCCCAGGGCAGATACAGCACGGGGTTAGAGACGGAGTAAAGCTCTCTCTACACTGTCCCCATCAAACACTCGCAGGACAGGTACAGCACGGGATTAGATACAGAGTAAAGCTCCCTCTACTCTGTCCCCATCAAACACTGCCAGGGCAGGTACAGCACGGGATTAGATGCAGAGTAAAGCTCCCTCTTCACTGTCCCCATCAAACACTCCCAGGACAGGTACAGCACGGGGTTAGATACAGAGTAAAGCTCCCTCCACACTGTCCCCATCAAACACTCCCAGGGCAGGTACAGCACGGGGTTAGATACAGAGTAAAGCTCCCTCTACACTGTCCCCATCAAACACTCCCAGGATAGATACAGCACGGGGTTAGATACAGAGTAAAGCTCCCTCTATACTGTCCCCATCAAACACTCCCAGGACAGGTACAGCACGGGATTAGATACAGAGTAAAGCTCCCTCTACTCTGTCCCCATCAAACACTGCCAGGGCAGGTACAGCACGGGGTTAGATACAGAGTAAAGCTCCCTCTACACTGTCCCCATCAAACACTCCCAGGACAGGTACAGCACGGGGTTAGATACAGAGTAAAGCTCCCTCTTCACTGTCCCCATCAAACACTCACAGGGCAGATACAGCACGGGATTAGATACAGAGTAATTCTCCCTTTACTCTGTCCCCATCAAACACTCCCAGGACAGGTACAGCACGGGGTTAGATACAGAGTAAAGCTCCCTCTGCACTGTCCCCATCAAACACTCCCAGGACAGGTACAGCACAGAGTTAGATACAGAGTAAAGCTCTCTCTACACTGTCCCCATCAAACACTCCCAGGACAGGTACAGCACGGGGTTAGATACAGAGTAAAGCTCCCTCTACACTGTCCCCATCAAACACTCCCAGGACAGGGACAGCACGGGGTTAGATACAAAGTAAAGCTCCCTCTACACTGTCCCCATCAAACTCTCCCAGGACAGGTACAGCACGAGGTTAGATACAGAGTAAAGCTCCCTCTACACTGTCCCCATCAAACACTCCCAGGACAGGTACAGCACGGGGTTAGATACAGAGTAAAGCTCCCTCTACACTGTCCGCATCAAACACTCCCAGGACTGGTACAGCACGGGGTTAGATACAGAGTAAAGCTCCCTCTACACTGTCCGCATCAAACACTCCCAGGACTGGTACAACACGGGGTGAGATACAGAGTAAAGCTCCCTCTACACTGTCCCCATCAAACACTTCCAGGACAGGTACAGCACAGGGTTAGATACAGAGTAAAGCTCCCTCTGCACTGTCCCCATCAAACACTCCCAGGACAGGTACAGCACAGGGTTAGATACAGAGTAAAGCTCTCTCTACACTGTCCCCATCAAACACTCCCAGGACAGGTACAGCACGGGGTTAGATACAGAGTAAAGCTCCCTCTACACCGTCCGCATCAAACACTCCCAGGACAGGTACAGCACGGGGTTAGATACAGAGTAAAGCTCCCTCCACACTGTCCCCATCAAACACTCCCAGGACAGGTACAGCACAGGGTTAGATACAGAGTGAAGCTCCCTCTACACTGTCCCCATCAAACACTCCCAGGACAGGTACAGCACGGGGTTAGATACGGAGTAAAGCTCCCTCCACACTGTCCCCATCAAACACTCCCAGGACAGGTACAGCACGGGGTTAGATACAGAGTAAAGCTCCCTCCACACTGTCCCCATCAAACACTCCCAGGACAGGTACAGCACGGGGTTAGATACAGAGTAAAGCTCTCTCTACACTGTCCCCATCAAACACTCCCAGGACAGGTACAGCACGGGGTTAGATCCAGAGTAAAGCTCCCTCTACACTGTCCCCATCAAACACTCCCAAGACAGGGACAGCATGGGGTTAGATACAAAGTAAAGCTCCCTCTACACTGTCCCCATCAAACACTCCCAGGACAGGTACAGCACAGGGATGGATACAGAGTAAAGCTGCCTCTACACTGTCCCCATCAAACACTCCCAGGACAGGTACAGCACGGGGTTAGATACAGAGTAAAGCTCCCTCTACACTTTCCCCATCAAACACTCCCAGGACGGGTACAGCACGGGGTTAGATACAGAGTAAAGCTCCCTCTACACTGTCCCCATGAAACACTCCCAGGGCAGGTACCGCACGGGGTTAGATACAGAGTAAAGCTCCCTCTATACTGTCCCCATCAAACACTCCCAGGACAGGTACAGCACAGGGTTAGATACAGAGTAAAGCTCCCTCTGCACTGTCCCCATCAAACACTCCCAGGACAGGTACAGCACAGGGCTAGATACAGAGTAAAGCTCCCTCTACACTGTCCCCATCAAACACTCCCAGGACAGGTACAGCACGGGGTTAGATACAGAGTAAAGCTCTCTCTACACTGTCCCCATCAAACACTCCCAGGACAGGTACAGCACGGGGTTAGATCCAGAGTAAAGCTCCCTCTACACTGTCCCCATCAAACACTCCCAAGACAGGGACAGCATGGGGTTAGATACAAAGTAAAGCTCCCTCTACACTGTCCCCATCAAACACTCCAGGACAGGTACAGCACAGGGATGGATACAGAGTAAAGCTGCCTCTACACTGTCCCCATCAAACACTCCCAGGACAGGTACAGCACGGGGTTAGATACAGAGTAAAGCTCCCTCTACACTGTCCCCATCAAACACTCCCAGGACGGGTACAGCACGGGGTTAGATACAGAGTAAAGCTCCCTCTACACTGTCCCCATGAAACACTCCCAGGGCAGGTACCGCACGGGGTTAGATACAGAGTAAAGCTCCCTCTATACTGTCCCCATCAAACACTCCCAGGACAGGTACAGCACAGGGTTAGATACAGAGTAAAGCTCCCTCTGCACTGTCCCCATCAAACACTCCCAGGACAGGTACAGCACAGGGCTAGATACAGAGTAAAGCTCTCGCTTCACTGTCCCCATCAAACACTCCCAGGACAGGTACAGCACGGGGTTAGATACAGAGTAAAGCTCCCTCCACACTGTCCCCATCAAACACTCCCAGGACTGGTACAGCACGGGGTTAGATACAGAGTAAAGCTCCCTCTACACTGTCCCCATCAAACACTCCCAGGATAATTAGAACATGGGGTTAAATTTCAAAATGCTCCCTTGTGATTTCAGTGTGCCCAAACGCGAAGTGAAGCCAAGCCTGTCGTGCGATTATGTACGGGGTTAGATACAGAGTAAAGCTCCCTCTATACTGTCCCCATCAAACACTCCCAGGACAGGTACAGCACGGGATTAGATACAGAGTAAAGCTCCCTCTACTCTGTCCCCATCAAACACTGCCAGGGCAGGTACAGCACGGGGTTAGATAAAGAGCAAAGCTCCCTCTACACTGTCCCCATCAAACACTCCCAGGACAGGTACAGCACGGGGTTAGATACAGAGTAAAGCTCCCTCTACTCTGTCCCCATCAAACACTCCCAGGACAGGTACAGCACGGGGTTAGATACAGAGTAAAGCTCCCTCCGCACTGTCCCCATCAAACACTCCCAGGACAGGTACAGCACAGGGTTAGATACAGAGTAAAGCTCTCTCTACACTGTCCCCATCAAACACTCCCAGGACAGGTACAGCACGGGGTTAGATACAGAGTAAAGCTCCCTCTACACTGTCCCCATCAAACACTCCCAGGACAGGGACAGCACGGGGTTAGATACAAAGTAAAGCTCCCTCTACACTGTCCCCATCAAACTCTCCCAGGACAGGTACAGCACGAGGTTAGATACAGAGTAAAGCTCCCTCTACACTGTCCCCATCAAACACTCCCAGGACAGGTACAGCACGGGGTTAGATACAGAGTAAAGCTCCCTCTACACTGTCCGCATCAAACACTCCCAGGACTGGTACAGCACGGGGTTAGATACAGAGTAAAGCTCCCTCTACACTGTCCGCATCAAACACTCCCAGGACTGGTACAACACAGGGTTAGATACAGAGTAAAGCTCTCTCTACACTGTCCCCATCAAACACTCCCAGGACAGGTACAGCACGGGATTAGATACAGAGTAAAGCTCCCTCTACACTGCCCCCATCAAACACTCCCAGGACAGGTACAACACGGGGTTAGATACAGTGTAAAGCTCCCTCTACTCTGTCCCCATCAAACATTCCCAGGACAGGTACAGCACAGGGTTAGATACAGAGTAAAGCTCCCTCTTCACTGTCCCCATCAAACACTCCCAGGACAGATACAGCACGGGGTTAGATACAGAGTAAAGCTCCCTCCACACTGCCCCATCAAACACTCCCAGGGCAGGTACAGCACGGGGTTAGATACAGAGTAAAGCTCCCTCTACACTGTCCCCATCAAACACTCCCAGGATAGATACAGCACGGGGTTAGATACAGAGTAAAGCTCCCTCTATACTGTCCCCATCAAACACTCCCAGGACAGGTACAGCACGGGATTAGATACAGAGTAAAGCTCCCTCTACTCTGTCCCCATCAAACACTGCCAGGGCAGGTACAGCACGGGGTTAGATACAGAGTAAAGCTCCCTCTACACTGTCCCCATCAAACACTCCCAGGACAGGTACAGCACGGGGTTAGATACAGAGTAAAGCTCCCTCTACTCTGTCCCCATCAAACACTCCCAGGACAGGTACAGCACGGGGTTAGATACAGAGTAAAGCTCCCTCTGCACTGTCCCCATCAAACACTCCCAGGACAGGTACAGCACAGGGTTAGATACAGAGTAAAGCTCTCTCTACACTGTCCCCATCAAACACTCCCAGGACAGGTACAGCACGGGGTTAGATACAGAGTAAAGCTCCCTCTACACTGTCCCCATCAAACACTCCCAGGACAGGGACAGCACGGGGTTAGATACAAAGTAAAGCTCCCTCTACACTGTCCCCATCAAACTCTCCCAGGAGAGGTACAGCACGAGGTTAGATACAGAGTAAAGCTCCCTCTACACTGTCCCCATCAAACACTCCCAGGACAGGTACAGCACGGGGTTAGATACAGAGTAAAGCTCCCTCTACACTGTCCGCATCAAACACTCCCAGGACTGGTACAGCACGGGGTTAGATACAGAGTAAAGCTCCCTCTACACTGTCCGCATCAAACACTCCCAGGACTGGTACAACACGGGGTGAGATACAGAGTAAAGCTCCCTCTACACTGTCCCCATCAAACACTTCCAGGACAGGTACAGCACAGGGTTAGATACAGAGTAAAGCTCCCTCTGCACTGTCCCCATCAAACACTCCCAGGACAGGTACAGCACAGGGTTAGATACAGAGTAAAGCTCTCTCTACACTGTCCCCATCAAACACTCCCAGGACAGGTACAGCACGGGGTTAGATACAGAGTAAAGCTCCCTCTACACCGTCCGCATCAAACACTCCCAGGACAGGTACAGCACGGGGTTAGATACAGAGTAAAGCTCCCTCCACACTGTCCCCATCAAACACTCCCAGGACAGGTACAGCACGGGGTTAGATACAGAGTAAAGCTCCCTCTGCACTGTCCCCATCAAACACTCCCAGGACAGGTACAGCACAGGGTTAGATACAGAGTAAAGCTCTCTCTACACTGTCCCCATCAAACACTCCCAGGACAGGTACAGCACAGGGTTAGATACAGAGTAAATCTCCCTCTGCACTGTCCCCATCAAACACTCCCAGGACAGGTACAGCACAGGGTTAGATACAGAGTAAAGCTCCCTCTGCACTGTCCCCATCAAACACTCCCAGGACAGGTACAGCACAGGGTTAGATACAGAGTAAAGCTCTCTCTACACTGTCCCCATCAAACACTCCCAGGACAGGTACAGCACGGGGTTAGATACAGAGTAAAGCTCCCTCTACACTGTCCCCATCAAACACTCCCAGGATAATTAGAACATGGGGTTAAATTTCAAAATGCTCCCTTGTGATTTCAGTGTGCCCAAAAGCGAAGTGAAGCCAAGCCTGTCGTGCGATTATGTACATTTGAGAACAGCTCCACCTTGGATAAGGGATTATGTATCCACAGGTGTAAACCTCATTTGACATGCCCCCAATCTGCAGGTAGTTTAACAAGTCCTTCAGTGGCAGTGAAATAAATTGGGTAACCGGAGAGTTGTGGAAGGCATTACAGCCACAAAATCGTTTCATTGCACAAGGAAGAATTTGGTTTTGTTCAGTAATCTTCAGTTTTGTCTTTTCTGGTCTACAATGTCTGATGAACACTGGTAAGATCGAAGGCTCAGAGACGGCCGACAGCACAAATTCCCTCCGGTTCCGGTCTCGCCCCGATCACCTCCTTCTGTAACCTCCTCCAGCCCCGACAGCCTCCTTCTGTAACCTCATCCAACCACTACAACCCCCCCTATCTCTGTAACGTCCTTCAGCCTCTACAACCCTCCCTATCTCTGTAACCTCCTTCAGCCTCTACAACCCTCCCTATCTCTGTAATCTCCTCGAGCCCCCACAACCCTCCCTATCTCTGTAACCTCCTCCAGCCCCGACACCCCTCCCTATCTCTGTAACCTACAACGCTCTCTATCTATATCACCTCCTTCAGCCCCTACAACCCTCCCTATCTCTGTAACCTCCAGCCTCTACAACCCTCCCTATCTCTGTAACCTCCTTCAGCCCCTACATCCTCTCTAGTACCAGCCTCCCCGAACAGGCGCCGGAATGTGGCGCCTAGGGACTTTTCACAGTAACTTCATTTGAAGCCTACTTGTGACAATAAGCGATTTTCTTTTCATTTCATTTCATTTCATTTCATCTCTGTAACCTTCTCCAGTCCCTACATCCTCTCTATCTCTGTAACCTCCTCCAGCCCCTACAACCCTCTCTATCTCTGTAACCTCCTCCAGCCCCTACAACTCTCCCTATCTCTGTAACCTCCTTCAGCCCCTACAACACTCCGGTAACCTCCTCCAGCCCCGACAACCCTCTCTATCTCTGTAACCTCCTCCAGCCCCTACAACCCTCCCTATCTCTGTAACCTCCTCCAGCCCCTACTACCCTCTCTATCTCTGTAACCTCCTCCAGCCCCTACAACCCTCCCTATCTCTGTAACCTCCTTCAGCCCCTACAGCATTCCGGTCACCTCCTCCAGCCCCGACAACCCTTCCTATCTCTGTAACCTCCTTCAGCCCCTACAACACTCCGGTAACCTCCTCCAGCCTCTACAACCCTCCCTATCTCTGTAACCTCATCCAACCCTTACAACCCTCCCGATCTCAACTACCCCCGGATTCCCATCGCTCCACCATCGGCATCGGTGCCTTGAGCTGCCTGGGGGCCCTAAGCTCTGGAACACTCTCCTTAGAGCTCTCCTCTCGCTCTGTCTCGCTCTCTCCCTCTCCCTCTGCCTGTCTGTGTCTCTCCTTTAAGACGGTTTTAAAAAAACGATCTTTTTGACAAAGCTTTTGCTCCCTAATATCTCCTTGTGTGGCTTGGGGTACGGAGTAAGGGGCAGGGGGGGGGGGGGGGGGGGTGTCAAATTCTTCCACGGTAAAGGGGCTATGGAGATGTAATTCCGCAGAAGGGGCCGGAGGAGGTTGCACCGCAGGAGCGAGTGAGGCTTTGAACAGGAGAGTTGACGGTTTTAAAACTGGGGTTCCCCGAGAGAGCGGACAAGTGCCGAGGTGGGGGGAGGGCGGGTCGAGGGGATACAGGGACTCGGGCACAGTTCCACGTGAACAGCTGTCGATTAGGGAGGGTGTAACGGTTCGCTGCCGTCCTGAAGGCTGCCGGCACTATCTGTGCAGCTGAGGAGCGGGCAACTGTACAGCGGGGGACGTGGAATGGGTGTTGAAAAGTGTCAAATTATACCTCCGTTCAGAGGGTGACTGCATTTATTTTGCCAGCATGGCATCTGTGCAGTTACAGACCACGGGCTGGAGGGAGGGGTGGCATTTAATCATCGGCGAGCGCGTTGCAGTCCAGGCAGCGGCATCGAAGGTAGCGAAACCGGGACGGCTTACCTGGTGGAGAGAGAGAGAGATTCTGAAGGTGTCAGCAGCACACTGCAAGTTGTCAACCAACCTGCTGGAAATCTCAGATGTAAGGATTGACTTCTTTTCACTGCTGGGAGCTGGCCAACTCTCAGATGCCTCAAGGGACAGGTCGGTAGATAGGGGAGGCTGTTGGAATGCTCAAGACCTGTTTTTTTTTTTTTGCCACCTTCACTTGGGAGAGCCCTATGGACCAAGGGACGACGAAACCCTCCTCTTCCCGCTCCCCCGACCACACCCAGTCCCGTACCCCGCCCGTCGCACCCACTCGCAACCTTCCCAATGGCACGTAGGCACCTCACTACCTTGACTGTTGTAGGGGTGCGGGCGCTACTGAATGCAGTCTTGGGTGGGTCACAATACGGAAAGCTCAGAGGGAGGGGAGGAAGAGGATGGTAGTCTGGGGACTACAGCGGGGGGTGGGGGGAGACATGAAGGGAGTGTTGTAGCGGAGACCACCTCCCACAGACTCTTAGAGAAGTTCACTCGCCAGTGAGGTCAGCTTGAGCATTGGACCTTCCTGCGTTGCAAGGCGTCAGTAAATACTTGGATTTAAAAGGGATTAAATTTAACTTGCGTGACTGGGGGGGAGGGGGTGTGTGGTTGCCATTAAGACTCGTAATCTGATACACGCTAGGAGGGCGGTTGGAGTGCGTGTGGGTGGGAGGTGGGAACTATATTCACAGAGCTTATATTCTGCTGTGCTGAGGACAGAGATTCTACCTCCTCCCCCTCTTCCCCCCCCCCCCCCCCCCCACCCGCCCCGGCAAAATGGTGGGAGAGGGGCAAACGGGTGGATACTATGTGCCTCTGTAGCGCCCATCACGTCCTTGTGAGGTGCTGCCAGCAACTCGGTAGGCGCTTATCAATGTCCACCAGCGCACAGGAGGATCAGATACCAGGGGGCAGGATGCAGGAATAGAAGACCACTCAATCCGTTTGCGGGGGGGAGGGTGCGCAGTAACAGACATCTCACACATTGCACCCGACTTCTAGGTAAGCTACATCCTGTCACCCATTCCTGATCCTGCCGATATCCTTTGTTATTCATCAGGAAGAACAAAGCAGAGATTTAGCATGGTCTTGCAAAATCGTTCCTAAACGGCAGTGTACACCATTAGAGGCAGTGTCCACCAGGCAATATGACTGGAGATTTGAGGGAAGGATATTCAACGCCAAAGAAGATCTTGCTCCCTCAATAGTTTCCAACTGGCTTTTAAAAGTAGTTGAACTGTCAACGCAAGAGTTGGGTTAAAGTCCAAATCATAACACAGTGCCTCGGACTGTCCTGCACTCTCAGCACTGACCTCTGACAGTGCGGTGCTGCCTCAGCACTGACCCTCTGACAGTGCGGTGCTCCCTCAGCACTGACCCTCCGACAGTGAGGCGCTCCCTCAGCACTGACCCTCCAACAGTGTGGTACTCCCTCAGCACTGACCCTCCGACAGTGCGGTGCTCCCTCAGCACTGACCCTCTGACAGTGCGGGGCTCCCTCAGCACCGACCCTCCGACAGTGCGGTGCTCCCTCAGCACTGACCCTCCGACAGTGCGGCGCTCCCTCAGCACTGACCCTCTGACAGTGAGGCGCTCCCTCAGCACTGACCCTCCAACAGTGTGGTACTCCCTCAGCACTGACCCTCCAACAGTGCGGTGCTCCCTCAGCACTGACCCTCTGACAGTGCGGGGCTCCCTCAGCACCGACCCTCCGACAGTGCGGTGCTCCCTCAGCGCTGACCCTCCGACAGTGCGGCGCTCCTTCAGTACTGCCCTCCGACAGTGTGGTGCTCCCTCAGCACTGACCCTCCGGCAGTGCAGTGCTCCCTCAGCACTGACCCTCCGACAGTGCGGCGCTCTCTCAGCACTGACCCTCCGACAGTGCGGCGCTCTCTCAGCACTGACCCTCCGACAGTGCGGTGCTCCCTTAGCACTGACCCTCCGACAGTGCAGCGCTCCTTCAGTACTGCCCTCCAACAGTGTGGCGCTCCCTCAGCACTGACCCTTCAACAGTGCGGCACCCCCTCGGCACTGACCCTCCGACAGTGCGCCGCTCCCTCAGCACTGACCCTCCGACAGTGCAGCGCTCCCTCGGCACTGACCCTCCGACAGTGAGGCTCTCCCTCAGCACTGACCCTCCGACAGTGCGGCACACCCTCAGCACTGACCCTCCGACAGTGCGGTGCTCCCTCAGTACTGACCCTCCGACAGTGAAAGTGAAAATGAAAATAAATCACTTGTTGTCACAAGTAGGCTTCAATGAAGTCACTGTGAAAAGCCCCTAGTCGCCACATTCCGGCGCCTGTTCGGGGAGGCTGGTACGGGAATTGAACTGCTGACCTGCCTTGGTCTGCTTTAAAAGCCAGCGATTTAGCCCAGTGTGCTAAACGAGCCGCGGCATTCCCTCAGCAGTGACCCTCCCTCCGACAGTGCGGCGCTCCCTCAGCACTGAAACTCCGACAGTGCTGCGCTCCCTCAGCACTGACCCTCCAACAGTGCGGCGCTCCCTCAGCACTGACCCTCAGACAATGCGGCGCTCCCTCAGCACTGACCCTCCGACACCGCGGCGCTCCCTCAGCACTGACCCTCTGACAGTGCGGCGCTCCCTCAGCACTGACCCTCCAACAGTGCGGCGCTCCCTCAGCACTGACCCTCCCACAGTGCGGCGCTCCCTCAGCACTGACCCTCCAACAGTGCGGCGCACCCTCAGCACTGACCCTCAGACAATGCGGCGCTCCCTCAGCACTGACCCTCCGACACCGCGGCGCTCCCTCAGCACTGACCCTCCGACAGTGCGGCGCTCCCTCAGCACTGAAACTCCGACAGTGCGGCGCTCCCTCAGCACTGACCATCCGACAGTGCGGCGCTCCCTCAGCACTGACCCACCGACAGTGCGCCCCTCCCTCAGCACTGACCCTCCGACAGTGCGGCTCTCCCTCAGCACTGACCATACGACAGTGCGGCGCTTCCTCAGCACTGACCCTCCGACACCGCGGCGCTCCCTCAGCACTGACCCAACGACAGTGTGGCGCTCCCTCAGCACTGACCCTCCGACAGTGCGGCGCTCCCTCAGCACTGACCCTCCGACAGTGTGGCGCTCCCTCAGCACTGACCCTCCGACAGTGTGGCGCTCCCTCAGCACTGACCCTCCGACAGTGCGGCGCTCCCTCAGCACTGACCCTCCGACAGTGCGGCGGTCCCTCAGCACTGACCCTCCGACAGTGCGGCGCTCCCTCAGCACTGACCCTCCAACAGTGCGGCGCTCCCTCAGCACTGACCATCCGACAGTGCGGCGCTCCCTCAGCACTGACCCACCGACAGTGCGCCCCTCCCTCAGCACTGACCCTCCGACAGTGCGGCTCTCCCTCAGCACTGACCATACGACAGTGCGGCGCTTCCTCAGCACTGACCCTCCGACACCGCGGCGCTCCCTCAGCACTGGCCCAACGACAGTGCGGCGCTCCCTCAGCACTGACCCTCCAACAGTGCGGCGCTCCCTCAGCACTGACTCTCCGACAGTGCGCCGCTCCCTCAGCACTGACCCACCGACAGTGCGGCGCTCCCTCAGCACTGACCCTCCGACAGTGCGGCGCTCCCTCAGCACTGACCCTCCGACAGTGCGGCGCTCCCTCAGCACTGAACCTCCGACAGTGCGGCGCTCCCTCAGCACTGACCCTCCGACAGTGCGGCGCTCCCTCAGCACTGACCCTCCGACAGTGCGGCGCTCCCTCAGCACTGACCCTCCGACAGTGCGGCGCTCCCTCAGCACTGACCCTCCGACAGTGCGGCGCTCCCTCAGCACTGACCCTCCGACAGTGCGGCGCTCCCTCAGCACTGACCCTCCGACAGTGCGGCGCTCCCTCAGCACTGACCCTCCGACAGTGCGGCGCTCCCTCAGCACTGACCCTCCGACAGTGCGGCGCTCCCTCAGCACTGACCCTCCATCAGTGCGGCGCTCCCTCAGCACTGACCCTCCGACAGTGCGGCGCTCCCTCAGCACTGACCCTCCGACAGTGCGGCGCTCCCTCAGCACTGACCCTCCATCAGTGCGGCGCTCCCTCAGCACTGACCCTCTGACAGTGCGGCGCTCCCTCAGCACTGACCCTCCGGCAGTGCGCCGCTCCCTCAGCACTGACCCTCCGACAGTGAGGCTCTCCCTCAGCACTGACCTCAGTGGATCAGAAATTGGCTAGCTGAAAGAAGACAGAGGGTGGTGGTTGATGGGAAATGTTCAGAATGGAGTTCAGTCACAAGTGGAGTACCACAAGGATCTGTTCTGGGGCCGTTGCTGTTTGTCATTTTTATCAATGACCTAGAGGACGGCGCAGAAGGGTGGGTGAGTAAATTTGCAGACGATGCTAAAGTCGGTGGTGTTGTCGATAGTGTGGAAGGAAGTAGCACGTTACAGAGGGATATAGATAAGCTGCAGAGCTGGGCTGAGAGGTGGCAAATGGAGTTTAATGTAGAGAAGTGTGAGGTGATTCACTTTGGAAGGAATAACAGGAATGTGGAATATTTGGCTAATGGAAAAATTCTTGAAAGTGTGGATGAGCAGAGGGATCTAGGTGTCCATGTACATAGATGCCTGAAAGTTGCCACCCAGGTTGATAGGGTGGTGAAGAAGGCCTATGGAGTGTTGGCCTTTATTGGTAGAGGGATTGAGTTCCGGAGTCGGGAGGTCATGTTGCAGCTGTACAGAACTCTGGTACGGCCGCATTTGGAGTATTGCGTACAGTTCTGGTCACCGCATTATAGGAAGGACGTGGAGGCTTTGGAGCGGGTGCAGAGGAGATTTACCAGGATGTTGCCTGGTATGGAGGGAAAATCTTATGAGGAAAGGCTGATGGACTTGAGGTTGTTTTCGTTGGAGAGAAGAAGGTTAAGAGGAGACTTAATAGAGGCATACAAAATGATCAGGGGGTTGGATAGGGTGGACAGTGAGAGCCTTCTCCCGCGGATGGAAATGGCTGGCACGAGGGGGCATAACTTTAAACTGTGGGGTAATAGATATAGGACAGAGGTCAGAGGTAGGTTCTTTACGCAAAGAGTAGTGAGGCCGTGGAATGCCCTACCTGCTACAGTAGTGAACTCGCCAACATTGAGGGCATTTAAAAGTTTTTTGGATAAACATATGGATGATAATGGTATAGTGTAGGTTAGATGGCTTTTGTTTTGGTGCAACATCGTGGGCTGAAGGGCCTGTACTGCGCTGTATTGTTCTATGTTCTATGACCCTCCGACAGTGCGGCGCTCCCGCAGCATTGACCTTCCGACAGTGCCTGCTCCCTCAGCACTGACCCTCCGTCAGTCCGGCGCTCTCTCAGCACTGACCCTCCGACAGTGCGGCGCTCCCTCAGCACTGACCCTCCGACAGTGCGGCGCCCCCTCAGCACTGACCCTCCGACAGTGCGGCGCCCCCTCAGCACTGACCCTCCGACAGTGCGGCGCCCCCTCAGCACTGACCCTCCGACAGTGCGGCGCTCCCTCAGCACTGACCCTCCGACAGTGCGGCGCTCCCTCAGCACTGACCCTCCGACAGTGCGGCGCTCCCTCAGCACTGACCCTCCGACAGTGCGGCGCTCCCTCAGCACTGACCCTCCGACAGTGGGGCGCTCCCTCAGCGCTGACCCTCCGACAGTGCGGCGCTCCCTCAGCACTGACCCTCCGACAGTGCGGCGCTCCCTCAGCGCTGACCCTCCGACAGTGCGGCGCTCCCTCAGCACTGACCCTCCGACAGTGCGGCGCTCCCTCAGCACTGACCTTCCGACAGTGCGGCGCTCCCTCAGCACTGACCTTCCGACAGTGCGGCGCTCCCTCAGCACTGACCCTCCGACAGTGCGGCGGCCCCTCAGCACTGACCCTCTGACAGTGCGGTGCTCCCTCAGCGCTGACCCTCCGACAGTGCGGCGCTCCCTCAGCGCTGACCCTCCGACAGTGCGGCGCTCCCTCAGCACTGACCCTCCAACAGTGCGGCGCTCCCTCAGCACTGACCCTCCGACAGTGCGGCGCTCCCTCAGCACTGACCCTCCGACAGTGCGGCGCTCCCTCAGCATGACCCTCCGACAGTGCGGCGCTCCCTCAGCACTGACCCTCCGACAGTGCGGCGCTCCCTCAGCACTGACCCTCCGACAGTGCGGCGCTCCCGCAGCACTGACCTTCCGACAGTGCGGCGCTCCCTCAGCACTGACCCTCCGACAGTCTGGCGCTCCCTCAGCACTGACCCTCCAACAGTGCGGCGCTCCCTCAGCACTGACCCTCCGACAGTGCGGCGCTCCCTCAGCACTGACCCTCCGACAGTGCGGCGCTCCCTCAGCACTGACCCTCCGACAGTGCGGCGCTCCCTCAGCATGACCCTCCGACAGTGCGGCGCTCCCTCAGCACTGACCCTCCGACAGTGCGGCGCTCCCGCAGCACTGACCTTCCGACATTGCGGCGCCCCCTCAGCACTGACCCTCCGACAGTGCGGCGCCCCCTCAGCACTGACCCTCCGACAGTGCAGCGCTCCCTCAGCACTGACCCTCCGACAGCGCGGCGCTCCCTCAGCACTGACCCTCCGACAGCGCGGCGCTCCCTCAGCACTGACCCTCCGACAGTGCGGCGCTCCCTCAGCATGACCCTCCGACAGTGCGGCGCTCCCGCAGCACTGACCTTCCGACAGTGCGGCGCTCCCTCAGCACTGACCCTCCGACAGTGCGGCGCTCCCTCAGCACTGACCCTCCAACAGTGCGGCGCTCCCTCAGCACTGACCCTCCGACAGTGCGGCGCTCCCTCAGCACTGACCCTCCGACAGTGCAGCGCTCCCTCAGCATGACCCTCCGACAGTGCGGTGCTCCCTCAGCACTGACCCTCCGACAGTCCGGCGCTCCCTCAGCACTGACCCTCCAACAGTGCGGCGCTCCCTCAGCACTGACCCTCCGACAGTGCGGCGCTCCCTCAGCACTGACCCTCCGACAGTGCGGCGCTCCCTCAGCACTGACCCTCCGACAGTGCGGCGCTCCCTCAGCATGACCCTCCGACAGTGCGGCGCTCCCTCAGCACTGACCTTCCGACAGTGCGGCGCTCCCTCAGCACTGACCCTCCGACAGTCCGGCGCTCCCTCAGCACTGACCCTCCAACAGTGCGGCGCTCCCTCAGCACTGACCCTCCGACAGTGCGGCGCTCCCTCAGCACTGACCCTCCGACAGTGCGGCGCTCCCTCAGCACTGACCCTCCGACAGTGCGGCGCTCCCGCAGCACTGACCTTCCGACAGTGCGGCGCTCCCTCAGCACTGACCCTCCGACAGTCCGGCGCTCCCTCAGCACTGACCCTCCAACAGTGCGGCGCTCCCTCAGCACTGACCCTCCGACAGTGCGGCGCTCCCTCAGCACTGACCCTCCGACAGTGCGGCGCTCCCTCAGCACTGACCCTCCGACAGTGCGGCGCTCCCTCAGCATGACCCTCCGACAGTGCGGCGCTCCCGCAGCACTGACCTTCCGACAGTGCGGCGCTCCCTCAGCACTGACCCTCCGACAGTCCGGCGCTCCCTCAGCACTGACCCTCCAACAGTGCGGCGCTCCCTCAGCACTGACCCTCCGACAGTGCGGCGCTCCCTCAGCACTGACCCTCCGACAGTGCGGCGCTCCCTCAGCACTGACCCTCCGACAGTGCGGCGCTCCCTCAGCATGACCCTCCGACAGTGCGGCGCTCCCTCAGCACTGACCCTCCGACAGTGCGGCGCTCCCGCAGCACTGACCTTCCGACAGTGCGGCGCCCCCTCAGCACTGACCCTCCGACAGTGCGGCGCCCCCTCAGCACTGACCCTCCGACAGTGCAGCGCTCCCTCAGCACTGACCCTCCGACAGCGCGGCGCTCCCTCAGCACTGACCCTCCGACAGCGCGGCGCTCCCTCAGCACTGACCCTCCGACAGTGCGGCGCTCCCTCAGCATGACCCTCCGACAGTGCGGCGCTCCCGCAGCACTGACCTTCCGACAGTGCGGCGCTCCCTCAGCACTGACCCTCCGACAGTGCGGCGCTCCCTCAGCACTGACCCTCCAACAGTGCGGCGCTCCCTCAGCACTGACCCTCCGACAGTGCGGCGCTCCCTCAGCACTGACCCTCCGACAGTGCGGCGCTCCCTCAGCACTGACCCTCCGACAGTGCGGCGCTCCCTCAGCACTGACCCTCCGACAGTGCAGCGCTCCCTCAGCATGACCCTCCGACAGTGCGGCGCTCCCTCAGCACTGACCCTCCGACAGTGCGGCGCTCCCGCAGCACTGACCTTCCGACAGTGCGGCGCTCCCTCAGCACTGACCCTCCGACAGTCCGGCGCTCCCTCAGCACTGACCCTCCGACAGTGCGGCGCCCCCTCAGCACTGACCCTCCGACAGTGCGGCGCCCCCTCAGCACTGACCCTCCGACAGTGCGGCGCCCCCTCAGCACTGACCCTCCGACAGTGCAGCGCTCCCTCAGCACTGACCCTCCGACAGCGCGGCGCTCCCTCAGCACTGACCCTCCGACAGCGCGGCGCTCCCTCAGCACTGACCCTCCGACAGTGCGGCGCCCCCTCAGCACTGACCCTCCGACAGTGCGGCGCCCCCTCAGCACTGACCCTCCGACAGTGCGGCGCCCCCTCAGCACTGACCCTCCGACAGTGCAGCGCTCCCTCAGCACTGACCCTCCGACAGCGCGGCGCTCCCTCAGCACTGACCCTCCGACAGCGCGGCGCTCCCTCAGCACTGACCCTCCGACAGTGCGGCGCTCCCTCAGCACTGACCCTCCGACAGTGCGGCGCTCCCTCAGCACTGACCCTCCGACAGTGCGGCGCTCCCTCAGCGCTGACCCTCCGACAGTGCGGCGCTCCCTCAGCACTGACCCTCCGACAGTGCGGCGCTCCCTCAGCGCTGACCCTCCGACAGTGCGGCGCTCCCTCAACACTGACCCTCCGACAGTGCGGCGCTCCCTCAGCACTGACCTTCCGACAGTGCGGCGCTCCCTCAGCACTGACCCTCCGACAGTGCGGCGCTCCCTCAGCACTGACCCTCTGACAGTGCGGCGGCCCCTCAGCACTGACCCTCTGACAGTGCGGTGCTCCCTCAGCGCTGACCCTCCGACAGTGCGGCGCTCCCTCAGCACTGACCCTCCGACAGCGCGGCGCTCCCTCAGCACTGACCCTCCGACAGTGCGGCGCTCCCTCAGCACTGACCCTCCGACAGTGCGGCGCTCCCTCAGCACTGACCCTCCGACAGTGCGGCGCTCCCTCAGCGCTGACCCTCCGACAGTGCGGCGCTCCCTCAGCACTGACCCTCCGACAGTGCGGCGCTCCCTCAGCGCTGACCCTCCGACAGTGCGGCGCTCCCTCAGCACTGACCCTCCGACAGTGCGGCGCTCCCTCAGCACTGACCTTCCGACAGTGCGGCGCTCCCTCAGCACTGACCCTCCGACAGTGCGGCGCTCCCTCAGCATGACCCTCCGACAGTGCGGCGCTCCCTCAGCACTGACCCTCCGACAGTGCGGCGCTCCCGCAGCACTGACCTTCCGACATTGCGGCGCCCCCTCAGCACTGACCCTCCGACAGTGCGGCGCCCCCTCAGCACTGACCCTCCGACAGTGCAGCGCTCCCTCAGCACTGACCCTCCGACAGCGCGGCGCTCCCTCAGCACTGACCCTCCGACAGCGCGGCGCTCCCTCAGCACTGACCCTCCGACAGTGCGGCGCTCCCTCAGCATGACCCTCCGACAGTGCGGCGCTCCCGCAGCACTGACCTTCCGACAGTGCGGCGCTCCCTCAGCACTGACCCTCCGACAGTGCGGCGCTCCCTCAGCACTGACCCTCCAACAGTGCGGCGCTCCCTCAGCACTGACCCTCCGACAGTGCGGCGCTCCCTCAGCACTGACCCTCCGACAGTGCAGCGCTCCCTCAGCATGACCCTCCGACAGTGCGGTGCTCCCTCAGCACTGACCCTCCGACAGTCCGGCGCTCCCTCAGCACTGACCCTCCAACAGTGCGGCGCTCCCTCAGCACTGACCCTCCGACAGTGCGGCGCTCCCTCAGCACTGACCCTCCGACAGTGCGGCGCTCCCTCAGCACTGACCCTCCGACAGTGCGGCGCTCCCTCAGCATGACCCTCCGACAGTGCGGCGCTCCCTCAGCACTGACCTTCCGACAGTGCGGCGCTCCCTCAGCACTGACCCTCCGACAGTCCGGCGCTCCCTCAGCACTGACCCTCCAACAGTGCGGCGCTCCCTCAGCACTGACCCTCCGACAGTGCGGCGCTCCCTCAGCACTGACCCTCCGACAGTGCGGCGCTCCCTCAGCACTGACCCTCCGACAGTGCGGCGCTCCCGCAGCACTGACCTTCCGACAGTGCGGCGCTCCCTCAGCACTGACCCTCCGACAGTCCGGCGCTCCCTCAGCACTGACCCTCCAACAGTGCGGCGCTCCCTCAGCACTGACCCTCCGACAGTGCGGCGCTCCCTCAGCACTGACCCTCCGACAGTGCGGCGCTCCCTCAGCACTGACCCTCCGACAGTGCGGCGCTCCCTCAGCATGACCCTCCGACAGTGCGGCGCTCCCGCAGCACTGACCTTCCGACAGTGCGGCGCTCCCTCAGCACTGACCCTCCGACAGTCCGGCGCTCCCTCAGCACTGACCCTCCAACAGTGCGGCGCTCCCTCAGCACTGACCCTCCGACAGTGCGGCGCTCCCTCAGCACTGACCCTCCGACAGTGCGGCGCTCCCTCAGCACTGACCCTCCGACAGTGCGGCGCTCCCTCAGCATGACCCTCCGACAGTGCGGCGCTCCCTCAGCACTGACCCTCCGACAGTGCGGCGCTCCCGCAGCACTGACCTTCCGACAGTGCGGCGCCCCCTCAGCACTGACCCTCCGACAGTGCGGCGCCCCCTCAGCACTGACCCTCCGACAGTGCAGCGCTCCCTCAGCACTGACCCTCCGACAGCGCGGCGCTCCCTCAGCACTGACCCTCCGACAGCGCGGCGCTCCCTCAGCACTGACCCTCCGACAGTGCGGCGCTCCCTCAGCATGACCCTCCGACAGTGCGGCGCTCCCGCAGCACTGACCTTCCGACAGTGCGGCGCTCCCTCAGCACTGACCCTCCGACAGTGCGGCGCTCCCTCAGCACTGACCCTCCAACAGTGCGGCGCTCCCTCAGCACTGACCCTCCGACAGTGCGGCGCTCCCTCAGCACTGACCCTCCGACAGTGCGGCGCTCCCTCAGCACTGACCCTCCGACAGTGCGGCGCTCCCTCAGCACTGACCCTCCGACAGTGCAGCGCTCCCTCAGCATGACCCTCCGACAGTGCGGCGCTCCCTCAGCACTGACCCTCCGACAGTGCGGCGCTCCCGCAGCACTGACCTTCCGACAGTGCGGCGCTCCCTCAGCACTGACCCTCCGACAGTCCGGCGCTCCCTCAGCACTGACCCTCCGACAGTGCGGCGCCCCCTCAGCACTGACCCTCCGACAGTGCGGCGCCCCCTCAGCACTGACCCTCCGACAGTGCGGCGCCCCCTCAGCACTGACCCTCCGACAGTGCAGCGCTCCCTCAGCACTGACCCTCCGACAGCGCGGCGCTCCCTCAGCACTGACCCTCCGACAGCGCGGCGCTCCCTCAGCACTGACCCTCCGACAGTGCGGCGCCCCCTCAGCACTGACCCTCCGACAGTGCGGCGCCCCCTCAGCACTGACCCTCCGACAGTGCGGCGCCCCCTCAGCACTGACCCTCCGACAGTGCAGCGCTCCCTCAGCACTGACCCTCCGACAGCGCGGCGCTCCCTCAGCACTGACCCTCCGACAGCGCGGCGCTCCCTCAGCACTGACCCTCCGACAGTGCGGCGCTCCCTCAGCACTGACCCTCCGACAGTGCGGCGCTCCCTCAGCACTGACCCTCCGACAGTGCGGCGCTCCCTCAGCGCTGACCCTCCGACAGTGCGGCGCTCCCTCAGCACTGACCCTCCGACAGTGCGGCGCTCCCTCAGCGCTGACCCTCCGACAGTGCGGCGCTCCCTCAACACTGACCCTCCGACAGTGCGGCGCTCCCTCAGCACTGACCTTCCGACAGTGCGGCGCTCCCTCAGCACTGACCCTCCGACAGTGCGGCGCTCCCTCAGCACTGACCCTCTGACAGTGCGGCGGCCCCTCAGCACTGACCCTCTGACAGTGCGGTGCTCCCTCAGCGCTGACCCTCCGACAGTGCGGCGCTCCCTCAGCACTGACCCTCCGACAGCGCGGCGCTCCCTCAGCACTGACCCTCCGACAGTGCGGCGCTCCCTCAGCACTGACCCTCCGACAGTGCGGCGCTCCCTCAGCACTGACCCTCCGACAGTGCGGCGCTCCCTCAGCGCTGACCCTCCGACAGTGCGGCGCTCCCTCAGCACTGACCCTCCGACAGTGCGGCGCTCCCTCAGCGCTGACCCTCCGACAGTGCGGCGCTCCCTCAGCACTGACCCTCCGACAGTGCGGCGCTCCCTCAGCACTGACCTTCCGACAGTGCGGCGCTCCCTCAGCACTGACCCTCCGACAGTGCGGCGCTCCCTCAGCACTGACCCTCTGACAGTGCGGCGGCCCCTCAGCACTGACCCTCTGACAGTGCGGTGCTCCCTCAGCGCTGACCCTCCGACAGTGCGGCGCTCCCTCAGCGCTGACCATCCGACAGTGCGGCGCTCCCTCAGCACTGACCCTCCAACAGTGCGGCGCTCCCTCAGCACTGACCCTCCGACAGTGCGGCGCTCCCTCAGCACTGACCCTCCGACAGTGCGGCGCTCCCTCAGCACTGACCCTCCGACAGTGCGGCGCTCCCTCAGCATGACCCTCCGACAGTGCGGCGCTCCCTCAGCACTGACCCTCCGACAGTGCGGCGCTCCCGCAGCACTGACCCTCCGACAGTGCGGCGCCCCCTCAGCACTGACCCTCCGACAGTGCGGCGCCCCCTCAGCACTGACCCTCCGACAGTGCGGCGCCCCCTCAGCACTGACCCTCCGACAGTGCGGCGCCCCCTCAGCACTGACCCTCCGACAGTGCGGCGCCCCCTCAGCACTGACCCTCCGACAGTGCGGCGCCCCCTCAGCACTGACCCTCCGACAGTGCGGCGCCCCCTCAGCACTGACCCTCCGACAGTGCGGCGCCCCCTCAGCACTGACCCTCCGACAGTGCGGCGCCCCCTCAGCACTGACCCTCCGACAGTGTAGCGCTCCCTCAGCACTGACCCTCCGACAGTGCAGCGCTCCCTCAGCACTGACCCTCCGACAGCGCGGCGCTCCCTCAGCACTGACCCTCCGACAGCTCGGCGCTCCCTCAGCACTGACCCTCCGACAGTGCGGCGCTCCCTCAGCGCTGACCCTCCGACAGTGCGGCGCTCTCTCAGCACTGACTTTCCGACAGTGCGGCGCTCCCTCAGCACTGACCCTCCGACAGTGCGGCGCTCCCTCAGCACTGACCCTCTGACAGTGCGGCGGCCCCTCAGCACTGACCCTCTGACAGTGCGGTGCTCCCTCAGCGCTGACCCTCCGACAGTGCGGCGCTCCCTCAGCGCTGACCCTCCGATAGTGCGGCGCTCCCTCAGCACTGACCCTCCAACAGTGCGGCGCTCCCTCAGCACTGACCCTCCGACAGTGCGGCGCTCCCTCAGCACTGACCCTCCGACAGTGCGGCGCTCCCTCAGCACTGACCCTCCGACAGTGCGGCGCTCCCTCAGCATGACCCTCCGACAGTGCGGCGCTCCCTCAGCACTGACCCTCCGACAGTGCGGCGCTCCCGCAGCACTGACCTTCCGACAGTGCGGCGCTCCCTCAGCACTGACCCTCCGACAGTGCGGCGCTCCCTCAGCACTGACCCTCCGACAGTGCGGCGCCCCCTCAGCACTGACCCTCCGACAGTGCGGCGCCCCCTCAGCACTGACCCTCCGACAGTGCGGCGCCCCCTCAGCACTGACCCTCCGACAGTGCGGCGCCCCCTCAGCACTGACCCTCCGACAGTGCAGCGCTCCCTCAGCACTGACCCTCCGACAGCGCGGCGCTCCCTCAGCACTGACCCTCCGACAGCGCGGCGCTCCCTCAGCACTGACCCTCCGACAGTGCGGCGCTCCCTCAGCACTGACCCTCCGACAGTGCGGCGCTCCCTCAGCACTGACCCTCCGACAGTGCGGCGCTCCCTCAGCACTGACCCTCCGACAGTGGGGCGCTCCCTCAGCGCTGACCCTCCGACAGTGCGGCGCTCCCTCAGCACTGACCCTCCGACAGTGCGGCGCTCCCGCAGCTACATACATGCCCCTGGTTTTGTGTGTTTGACACTTCTGAGACTCCTGACTGTTCCAGTCCACTTCTGTCCGGTCCCCCACAATTTACCAGTGATAAACTTTAGGTCTGCAAAGTCTCTGCTGCCTGTGTCTGAACTGGCACCAAATTCCATTCAGCTATCAACCCTCATACTTGAGACCGAAATATACACCCAGGCAAGCAACAACTTGATCTAAAAATCCTCACCCCTGTTTTCACATTGTTCCTTGACCTCGCCATCTCCCGTCTGTACGGGCTGGAGGTTACAGAGATAAGGGGGTTGTAGGGAATGGAGGAGATTACGGAGATCAGGAGAGTTGTAGGGGCTGGGGGAGGTTACAGAGTTAGGCATGGTTGTCGGGGCTGGAGGAGGTTACAGAGATAGGGAGGGTTGTAGAGGCTGGAGGAGGTTACAGAGATAGGGAGGGTTGTAGGGGCTGGAGGAGGTTACAGAGATAGGGAGGGTTGTCGGGGCTGGAGGAGGTTACAGAGATAGGGAGGGTTATAGGGGCTGGAGGAGGTTACAGAGATCGGGAGGGTTGTAGGGGATGGAGGGGGTTACAGAGATAGGGAGGGTTGTAGGGGCTGGAGGAGGTTACAGAGATCGGGAAGGTTGTAGGGGATGGAGGGGGTTACAGAGATAGGGAGGGTTGTAGGGGCTGGAGGAGGTTACAGAGATCGGGAGGGTTGTAGGGGATGGAGGGGGTTACAGAGATAGGGAGGGGTAGTGAAGAGACCATGGAGGGATTTATGACACGACCGGAAGGCAGGATTGGCTGTTCCTTCGAAGGTCAGACCTGCGGAACTGATGAAAGGAAGGGGCATCCCACCCTCAACCAATAATTTAGAGGGAGCTGATTCGTAATTGGAGTGGGGGGGGGTGGTCAAGATTGGCTGTCCTGCCTTGCTCTGCTAGACCCCCTCTCCCCTCCCCCCATGAACTTGCACGGATTGGCTCCTGAGGGATAGTTGATCGAATTCCCAGCTCCGTGGTTTGTGACGACCGGTCTGGCCCCCTATCCCGGTGGGGAGGGTTGGGGGTGTGGTCTCGTAACCCGGCTGCAGCCTGGCGGCAGGGACAAGGGCGTTGTCCGCGCGATCAGAATGCCACATGTTCGTGCCAGATATGCTGATGTAACACGAGAGCCCCTACCCGCTTCTGAGCTCATGGCATGGAATGTTCCCGAAACACAAAACCAGAACCTTGCCAGATCACATTCCAGAAACAGGTTTCCTCTTGGCACCGAGTTGCAGCGGCGGAGCCAGCCTGGCTGGAACCCGCGGGGCGGGGGGGGCGAGCAATACAGGATCGCCCGGTCAGCCAAGCAAAGAGGGGACTGAGATCCTGCAAGGGTACTGCGCTGGCTATTCGGCACATCACACCTGCGACTCGGGGCTTTCCACAGTAACTTCATTTGAGGCCTACTTGTGACAATAAGCGATTTTCAATTAATTTCATTTAATTTTCCCCCCCCCCGGTGAAAGAGCTCGCCAATATTCCACGCACTCTCTTCCCCCCCCCCTTCCCTACTCTTCCTCCCTTATCATCGCCCCGTACATTTTAATTTTGCCCCTTCCAAGTATTTATCCAACCTCCACCCTCCCCAAATTTTGAGGGTGAATCTACTCCCGCCGCCTCTTTCGGGCAGCGACTTCTAGATCGCAACTAGTTTGCCCAAAACAAAATGAATTCTCTTCATATCATTCCCTCCCCTCCCCACCAACCCCTCTCCTCTGGTTCACTGCCTTTCTTCAATCTGTATGCCCCCCTCTCTGAAATCCACATTACAGGAGGAATGCGATAGCCCTGGACAGGTGCGGAGGAGATTTACCAGGATGTTGCCTGGGTTGGAGAGTTTTAGCTATGAAGAGAGATTGGATAAGACTGGGGTTGTTTTCCTTGGAGCAGAGGAGACTGAAGGGAAGGCGGGGGGGCGGGTTGGGGGGGGTGGGGGAGACGTGTTATTTGTTTGAATTATTTTTAAAAAAGTACCCAATTGATTTTTTCCAATTAAGGGGCAATTTAGCGCGGCCAATCCACCTACCCTGCACATCTTTGGGTTGTGGGGGCGAAACTCGGGGAGAATGTGCAAACTCCACACAGACAGTGACCCAGAGCTGGGATCGAACCTGGGTCCTTGGCGCCGTGAGGCAGCAGTGCTAACTGCACCACCGTGCTGCGCCTGGGGGGGACATGATTGATGTATAAAATTATGAAGAAACTTTGACCCCTCTGACCAGTGGAGGTATAGATTTAAGGTAAGGGCCAGAGGATGGTATTTGCTGCCTGAAAGGGTGGTGACGGCAGAGACCCCCGTAACATGAAAGAAGTATTTAGATGTGCACTTGCTATCCCAGGGCATACAGGGCTATGGGCCAATTGCTGTAGACTCAATGGGCTGAAGGGCCTTTTCTGTGCTGTTTGACGCTATGAGAATCCTTACAGTGCTGAAGGAGGCCATTTGGCCCGTCGAGTCTGCACCCGTCCTCTGAAAGAGCACCTGACCTCGGTCCACTCCCCCGCCGTAACCCCAACAAACCTGCACATCGTTGGGAGGGAACCGGAGCACGTGGAGGAAACGCAGGCAAACATGGGGAGAACGTGCAAATTCCACACAGACAGTCACTCGAGGCTGGAATCAAACCCAGGTCCCTGGGTGCTGTGAGGTTGCAGTGGCAGCCGCCACACTGCCCCTCGTTGTAAACCAAGTATTTAATCGATTACGTAAATATTATCTCTCTACGTCCACTTTGTATATTGTGGAAATTAATAGACTGTGATGGGCTGCATTTACTTCTTGGGGCATGGTAGTGTCCCTGAAGGGTTTTTAAAATTCATTCAGGGGGGAATTGCTGGCCAGGCCTGGCATTAAGGGCAGCACGGTAGCACAGTGGTTAGCACAGTTGCTTCACAGCTCCAGGGTCCCAGGTTCGATTCCCGGCTTGGACCACTGTCTGTGCGGAGTCTGCACGTCCTCCCCGTGTGTGCGTGGGTTTTCTCCGGGTGCTCCGGTTTCCTCCCACAGTCCAAAGATGTGCAGGTTAGGTGGATTGGCCATGCCTAATTGCCCTTAGTGCCTAAAATTGCCCTTAGTGTTGGGTGGAGTTACTGGGTTATGGGGATAGGGTGGAGGTGTGGGCTTGGGTAGGGTTTCCAAGAGCCGGTGCAGACTCGATGGGCCGAATGGCCTCCTTCTGCACTGTAAATTCTATGAACATTTGTTGCCCCATCCCTAATTGCCCCTCGAGAAGGTGGCGGGTGAGCCGCCATCTTGAACGGCTGCAGTCCCGGTGTGGTGTAGGTACACCCACAGTGCTGTTAGGGAGGCAATCCCCGGACTTTGACCCAGATACATACTTCCACGTCGGGGACTTCCGGTGGCGACCATGGGGTGAACGGTCACACATTTAGAAGCTCCCGCTCTTAGTGTTTTTTTAAATGGCTTTTTAAGTTGGAATATCTGTGGGAATTTTGCAATGTAAGTGGATAAAAGCGAGAGGAGAAGAAGGATCTTATGGAGCTGCGCCCAAGAAACAATCGTAAAAGAAGAAATCAAAAGTTGGATGGGAGTGAAGTTCAGAATTTGGCGGATGCAATGGCAGAGAAGCGAAGATCGACCACGCCAGCTCGGGCTGCCAGAGGGAAAGGAGGGCTCGGATGCCGGTGCAGATGCTGGGAAGATGCGTTTGACAGGCCGTTAGAGGTGGACCGGGCTCACAGGGTGCCCAGGCGTAAACCCCAGGGCCGTCAGCCCCCGGGGACGATGGTGGTGAGACTGCACCGGTTCCTGGACAAGGAACGCATGAAAAGGTGGGCCAGGCAGACAAAACGGTTCATGTGGGAAGAGGCAGAGATCCGGGTGTATCAAGATTTGGGAGCAGAACTCGCAAAGAGGAGTTTTAATAATCATAAGGCGGTCCTGTATGCGAAGGACATAAAATTCGGACTGCTCTACCCGGCCCGTCTTTGGGTGACCTACGAGAACCGGGAACTGTATTTGGGCTCGCCGGAAGAAGCGGCGGTCTTCATGAAAGACTTTAATCTGGGAGAGGCATAATGACTTTAAAATCTAGATGGTAGTGGGCTGAGTTTAAAGTTTTGTGTTGCTTTATATTTATAGAATCTCAGCCTTTCACTGTATCGTAAGTTGCGTTGATCGGGAAAAGAAGGATGTCTCTGGTTGATTTGATTTTGATTCGCTGTTATATGTACCGAGATACAGTAAAAAACGTTTTTAAGTTGCTATGTTCGAGGGAAGAAAAGGAAAAGATGTCTGAGTTTCTGCATGCACAATCTTTTGTTTTTGGCTCTGTTTGAAGGTGATGGGACTGATGAGATGTACAGGGAGGAGGGCTGGGCCTCGGCGCCCGGACCTTGGAGGATTGTTTGTTTGCGTTCTGTGTTGTTTTGAGAACTTATGCTAAGAGTGGAGGGGGGGGGCGCGGTGAGAATCCAGCAGGTGGTAGGATACTAGGCGCTGGCGACGGGAGCTGCTAGGATAGCTGGGTGAGCTGTTTCACGGGAGCATAGTGGGGGGAGAGCTAAAGAGAGACGGAGTGGGGGGGTGGGGGAGGGGTCTGCTGATGATTAGGGGACTTTTTGGAGACCAGGAGCGAAATTCTCCGGTATCGGCACGATGTCCGCCGACTGGCGCCCAAAATGGCGCAAATCAGTCGGGCATCGCGCCGCCACAAAGGCCGCGCCGGACGAATTTCCGCCCCGCCAGCTGGCGGAAAAGGCTTGGTGCCCCGCCAGCTGGCGCGGAAATGACATCTCCGGGCGGCGCATGCGCGGGAGCGTCCGCTGACGGCATTCCCGCGCATGCGCAGTGGAGGGAGTCTCTTCCGCCTTCGCCATGGTCTCCATGGCACAGGCCCGCCCGTGGATTGGTGGGCCCCGATCGCGGGCCAGGCAACCGTGGGGGCAGCCCCCGGGGCCAGATCCCCCCCCCCCCAGGACCCCGGAGCCCGCCTGCGCTGCCTTGTCCCGCCGGTAAGGCAGGTGGTTTAATCTACGCCGGCGGGGCAGGCATTTTAGCGGCGGGACTTCGGCCAACAGGGCCGGAGAATCGCGGGGGGGGGGGGGGCCCGCCAACCGGCGCGATTCCCGCCCCCGCCGAATATCTGGCGGAGGGTCGGAGACTCTTGCCCCAGAGGGCGGTAGCTGCCGAGGGGTGGGCTGGGGAGGTGCAGGACATAGGCTAAGGGCTGGCCTAAGGGCCCCCCCCCGACCAGACTGGTTACGTGGAACATTCGTGGACTGAATGGGCAGGTCAAAAGGGCCCGTGTGTTCGCACACTTGAGACAGCTAAAAGCGGACGTTACAGGAGACACACTTGAAGCTGGGAGACCAGGTTAGACTGAAGAAGGGATGGGTCGGATGGGTATTCCATTCGGAACTGGACTTTAAACCAAGGGGGGGGGGGGGGTGGCCATCCGCATTAACAAAAGGGTGGCACTTGAGGTAGGGAAGCTAGAGGCAGACCGGGGAGGCAGATGTATTATAGTTAGCGGGAAACTGAAGGGAATGGCAGTGATGCTGGTAAATATATATGCCCCAAACTGGGATGATGTTGCGTTTGTCAGGAAACGGAAAGATACCGGACCGTGACTCGCACCGATTGGTTAAGGGGGGGTGACTTCAACAGGGTCCGAGATCGAGAATTGACCGGTCGTGTTCTAGGCCAGGGAAAAGTATCAGCAATGGCACAGGAACAAAGAACAAAAATGTACAGCACAGGAACAGGCCCTTCGGCCCTCCAACACCGTGCCGACCATGCTGCCCGTCTAACCTAAAATCTTCTACACTTCCTGGGTCCGTATCCCTCTATTCCCATCCTATTCATGTATTTGTCAAGATGCCCCTTAAATGTCACTATCGTCCCTGCTTCCACCACCTCCTCCGGTCGCGAGTTCCAGGCACCCACTACCCTCTGTAAAAAAACTTGCCTCGTACATCTACTCTAAACCTTGCCCCTCTCACCTTAAACCTATGCCCCCTAGTAATTGACCCCTCTACCCTGGGGAAAAGCCTCTGACTATCCACTCTGTCTATGCCCCTCATAATTTTGTAGACCTCTATCAGGTCGCCCCTCAACCTCCGTCGTTCCAGTGAGAACAAACCGAGTTTATTCAACCGCTCCTCATAGCAAATGCCCTCCAAATCTCTTCTGCACCCTCTCTAAAGCCTCCACATCCTTCTGGTAGTGTGGCGACCAGAATTGCGAGGCTTTATGGAGCGTATGGGAGGGGTTGATCCGTGGAGATTCGGGAGCAAGGAATATTCATTCTACTCTCATGTGCACAAGGTATACTCCAGGATAGATTTCTTTGTAATGGATAAAACACTGTTAGTGGGGGTGGAGGACAGTGAGTACTCAGCAATTGTGGTGTCAGACCACACGCCACATTGGATAGACCTACGGGTAAGCACGGGAAAGTCCCAGCGCCCACAGTGGAGATTAGATGCAGGGCTGGTAGCGGACAACGAGGTCTGTGAGGGAGGCCATTCAGGGGTATATAAATAACAACGACACGGGAGAGACCGCGGCTGGGGTGGAGAGGGAGGCATTGAAGGCGGTATTTCGAGGGGAATGTATTTCGATTCGGGCCCATAGGGAGAAGACCAAACGGGCAGAGCTGGACGTGTTGGTAGGAGAAATCGTACAGATGGACAGGAGATATGTGGAATATCCGGATGAGGAGCTCCTGAAGGAGCGTCAGAGACTTCAAATGGAATTTGGGCTCCTTGCCACAGGTAAGGCGGAGGAGGGTCAGCTGAGGAGGGTAAAAGGGGCAATATATGAATATAGGAAGAAGGCTAACAGGATGCTGGCGCATCAGCTGAGGAAGCTGGAGGTGGCGAGAGAAATAGGGAAATTAAAGGATATGAGGGGGGAGACGGTGACGGACCCGGGGGCGGTGAATGACGTGTTCCGTGAATTCTATAGTCGACTACATGAGTCGGAACCCCCGGTTGGAGAGGAGGATATGAATTCCTGGCGAGGCTAGAGTTCCCGAAGGCAGATGAGGAGCTGGTGGAAGTCCCGGGGGGCCCGATTGGGCTCGGGGAGGTGACAGATGGACTGGGGCGATGCAATCGGGTAAAGCCCCGGGACCTGACGGATTCCCAGTGGAATTTTATAAGAAGTTCTCTGGGTTACTGGGGCCGCTCCTGGTTAAGGCTTTTAACGAGTCCAAGGAGCTGGGACTACTCCCCCCAACGCTATCACAGGCATCAATTCCTCTCATCCTGCAGCGAGACAAGGATCCGGAGAGCTGTGGATCGTACAGGCCAATTTACCTTTTGAATGTAGATGCTAATTGCTGGCAAAGATCTTGGCCACTCGAATAGAGGATTGTGTCCCGGAGATAATTGGGGAGGATCAGACGGGATTTGTGACGGACAGGCATCTGACGTCCAATATTAGACGGCTTCTTAATGTAATTATGATGCCAGCGGAGGGGCGCGAGGTTGAGGTGGTAGTTGCCATGGACGCGGAGAAGGCTTTCGACCGGGTGGAGTGGAAGCATCTATGGGATATTTTAGGCAGGTTTGGGTTCGGGCAGGGATTTGTGGATTGGGTCCGGCTGTTATATCAGGCTCCGGTGGGCAGATGTAAGAACCAACCGAGTCCGGTCAGAATACTTTAGTCTCTGTCGGGGGACAAGGCAGGGATGCCCGCTCTCCCCATTACTGTTTTCCCTGGCCATAGAGCCCTTAGTGATGGCCCCTAGATCATCGAATGGCTGGCAGGAGATAGTGAGGGGGTGGGGGGGGGGGTTGGAACACAATCGTCTCTATGCGGACGATTTGCTGCTCTATGTCACAGGCCCGGTGGGGGGGGGATGGCCAAAATCATGGAGATTCTAGGAGAATTTGGGCGATTTTCAGGCGACAAGTTAAGTATGAGAAGGAGCGAGATAGAACATAGAACACTACAGCACAGTACAGGCCCTTCGGCCCACGATGTTGTGCCGACCACTTATCCTAATCTAAGATCAATCTAACCTACACCCCTTCAATTTACTGCTGTCCATATGCCTGTCTAAAGAGTTGCTTAAATGTCTAATGACTCTGACCCCACCACCTCTGCTGGCAGTGCATTCCACACACCCACCACTCTGTGTAAAGAAGATGTTCATGATCCAGGCACCGGGGCAGGAAAGACTGAAGGAGATACCTTTTAAAGTGATTGAGAGGAGTTTTAGATATCTGGGGACTCAAGTTGCTAAGGATTGGGGGCAGCGTCACAAGTTAAATCTGGGTAAAGCGGTGGATCAAATGAAAAGGGATTTCCGTAGATGGGACATGCTGACGCTGGCGGGGAGGGTTCAGACGGTGAAGGTGACGGTCCTTCCGGGACTGCTCTTCTCTTTTCATTGTCTTCCGATTTTTGTGCCAAAGGCTTTTTTCAGGGAAATGAAAGTGCCGATATTGGGAACGGGGTCGCGGAGAGGGGGCTTGGCCCTCCTGAACTTTATTAACTATTACTGGGCGGCCAACATATCGATGGTCAGGAAGTGGGTAGAGGGGGAGGGGTTGGGTTGGGAGCGAGTGGAAGCGGCATCCTGCAAGGGTACAAGTTTGGAGGCTTTGCTAACGGAGCCTCTGCCATTCTCGCCGGCTCGGTACTCTACAGGTCCTGTGGTGGTGGCAGCCCTAAGGGTGTGGGGGCGATAGAGGCAGCACATGAGACTGGAGGGGGCGTCAGTGTGGTCACCGATCTGTGACAACCACCGGTTTGTCCCGGGGGGGCTGGATGGGGGCTTTAAGAGATGGCAGCGGGCAGGGATTGAGAGGTTTGGGGACCTATTCATCCAGGAGGGCTTCCCGACCCTGGAGGAGTTTGATTTGCCTGGTCGGAACGGGTTTCGGTACCTTCAAGTGCGGGACTTTGTAGGGAGGCAGGTCCCAAGCTTTCCTCGCCTCCCCCTGAGGGGACTACAGGATAAGGTGATGTCAAAAACGGGGGTTGGAGAGGGGAGGGTTTCGGAGATATACAAGGAGTTGATGGAGTGGGAAGGGGCCCCTATCAGAGGGGTGAAGAGGAGCTGGGAGGAGAGTTGGAAACTGAACTATGGGGAAAAAAACTTGAAGAGAGTCAATTCATCCTCGTTGTGTGCCAGACTCAGCTTGATCCAGTTCAAGGTGGTCCACAGGGCCCACATGACGGTAGCCCGGATAAGTAGGTTCTTCGAGGAGGTGGAGGACAGATGTGGGCGGTGTGGGGGTAGGCCCGGCCAACCATGTTCATATGTTTTGGGCATGCCCGAAACTAAGGGAATTCTGGCAGGGATTCGCGGACGTTATGTCGGAAGTCCTGGAGGGGAGGGTCACTCCCGAGTCCAGAAGTGGCAATATTTGGGGTGTCGGAAGATCCGGGGGCAAAGGGGGGGGAGGGAGGCCGATGTCCTGCCCTTCTCCTCCCTGGTGGCCCGGAGGCGGATCTTGCTGAGATGGAGGCTCTCGGAGCCCCCGGAGTGTGGGTCAGCGATATGGTAGAGTTTCTCAGTCTGGAGAAAACCAAGTTCTCTTTGAGAGGATCAACACAGGGATTCGCCCGTAGATGGCGGCCATTCATCGATTTCTTCAAGGAAAATCGAACGTCGGCAGTAGGGGGGGGGGGGGGGGGGGGGGGGAGGAAAACAGGAGGCATGGCGATGTTCGATAAGGACAGGGGACTCCGTATACGGGTAATTAGGGGAAAGGGCGGGGGTAGTAGGGGGATGTTGTTTACTGTTTTTTAGGTGTGAATGCGGCCCGCGCGATTGTTTAAGAAATGTTAGTGTGTCAAACTGAAAATTACAAATGCTTCAATGAAATATTTTCTTTAAAAAAAAAAGAAATGTCCACATCGGGATGGTGTGTGTGTGTGTGTGTGTGGATGGGGCTCAAAGGGAGCAACGTGCAAGCGGTGGGTGTGCCCTGTGCGTCTGCCACCCTCGCCCTTCTAGGTGGCAGAGGTGGAGGGTTTGGAAGATGCTGTCGAAGGAGCCTTGACGAGTTGCCACAGATTACCTGGGTTCCGTGGACAACCCACAAGATATTCCATTGACCGTAGCCCACGCGCAGGGTTGACGCTTTCCGCTGATTTTCGTCCGCGTGGATTTATTTCCCGACCGGTATGACTGAAGTGATCCACACGTAAAGCAAGGGCAAGTGAGGGGCGAGCTGATCGCTCACAACATTGACTGTGAGAGCCCTCTGCCTCCAAAGTGTAAATATTGCTTTCCATTGTACCATTTGAAGTTGATGACAATGCTATTAATATACAAATGATTAAGCACGGTCTTCAACGTGTGATGAAATACTCGGCGTGTATTAAATGTATTTTGTCTTATTCATGGGTTTGTGGTTAGTGATTTCAAGCTTGCAGCCCCCTGAGGTGAAGGAGGCCCCCTCCTGCGGCCCATTCACCAGCCTAGGTTGCCTATCGCTGTTGTAGATGACACACACTGCTGTCACTATGTGCCGGTGGTAGAGGTGGCGGGTTTGGCGGTGCTGTCTGAGGAGTGTTGGCGAGTGGCTGCAGTGCATCTTGTAGACGGTGCACACGGCTGCCGCGGTGCGTCGGTGGGTGGAGGGAGTGGATGTTGAAGGTGGGGGTTAGCGTGTCGATCGAGCGGGGGAGGGGGGCTGCTTTGTCCTGGATGGAGTTGAGCTTCTCGTGTTTTAGAACATAGAACAGTACAGGCCCTTCAGCCCACGATGTTGTGCTGACCATTTATCCTAATCTAAGATCAACCTAACCTATACTCCTTCAATTTGAGTATAAGAGTAGGGATGTTTTGCTGCAGTTATACAGGGCCTTGGTGAGTATTGCATGCAGCCTTGGTCTCCCCAACTAAGAAAGGATGCACCTGGAGCAGAGGGAATGCAGGGATACTCAGCCGGCTGGTACCAGCGTTGGCGGGACTGTCCAATGAGGAGAGATTGGTTCGAATGTGGTCTGTGTTCACTGTTGCTTAGAAACGGAAGGAGAGATCTGATTGAAACACTAAGATTCTGATGGGGCTGGACAGACACGGTGTGCGGATGTTGTTTCTTCTGCCTGGGGGAGGAGGATCGAGAACAAGGAGTTCCCCAGGGTAGTGTCCTAGGCCCCAACCATCTTCAGCTGCTTCAACAACGAGTTCCCTCCCATCATAAGGTCAGAAATAAGGATGTTCGCTGATGACTGCACAATGTTCAGCACCATTCGCGACTCCTCAGATAATGAAGCAGCCCATGTCCAAATGCAGCAAGACCTGGACAATATCCAGGCTCGGGCTGACAAGTGGCAAGTTGCATTCACGCCATCCAAGTGCCAGGAAATAACCATCTCCTGCAAGAGAGATTCAAGGTCTTCCCATGACATTCAATGGCATTCCCATCGCTGAATCCCCCACTATCCTGGGGGTTACCATTGATCAGAAACTGAACTGGACCCAGCCATATTGTTGTGCCATCAATGACCACAAGACGAGTAGTGAACGAAACTGAGGCTTTAATAAGCTAAACAGAAAGCCTCCTGGCCTCTGATCCCGAACTGGGGCAGGGCCGGAGGTCAGCCGCCTTTATACCGAGCCTGAGGGGAGGCGGAGCCATCAGGCAGTGGTTTACCACAATACATGTAATACAGTAACAGTTTACCACAATACATATAATACACTAACAGTGGTTTACCACATTCACCCCCTGTTCAAAAACAGGGGGGGCCGGTGTAGGGGCGGGGTGGTGGTGATGGTCGCCAGTGGGCCTGCGGGTGCCAAATCTTGAATTAGCCATGTAGTGGTGGGGGGAGACGGCGTAGGGGTGGTGGTGATGGTCGCTGGAGAACCTGCAGGTGCCAAATCCCGGAGGGAGACTGTGTCCTGCCGCCCGTCATGATGTGCCACGTAGGCATATTGTGGGTTGGCATGGAGGAGCAGGACCTTCTTCGCATGCTTCCGGAGGAGGACGGGTCCTGGGACTGTCAGCCAGGACGGGAGCGAGACCCCTGAGGTGGACTTCATAGGGAAGGCAAACATACGTTCGTGAGGGGTCTCACTGGTGGCAGTGCACAGGAGTGACCGGATGTAGTGGAACGCATCGGGAAGGACCTCCTGTCAGCGGGAGACTTCTAGACCGTAGGGCCAGAAGGACGACCTCCCAGACCGTCGCGTTCTCCCGCTCCACCTGTCCGTTTCCCCGAGGGTTGTAGCTGGTCATCCTGCTGGAGGCGATGCCCTTGCTGAGCAGGAACTGACGCAACTCGTCGCTCATGAAGGAGGAACCCCGATCGCTCTGGATGTAGGTGGGGAAACCGAACAAAGTGAAGAGACTGTGCAGGGCTTTGATGACGGTGGCAGAGGTCATGTCAGGGCATGGGGTGGCAAAGGGGAATCGTGAGTACTCGACAACAACGTTGAGGAGGTACACGTTACGGTCAGTGAAGTCGATGCTGAGGCGCTCAAAGGGGCAGGAGGCCTTTACCAGGTGTGCTCTGTCGGGCCGATAGAAGTGCAGTTTGCACTCCACGCAGACCTAGCAGTCCCTGGTCATGGTCCTGACCTCCTCGATGGAGTAGGGCAGGTTGCGAGCCTTGATTAAAGTGAAAAAACGGGTGACCCCCGGATGACAGAGGTCATTGTGGAGGGCTCGAAGTCGGTCTACTTGTGCGCTGGCACATGTACCGCGGGAGAAGGCATCTGGGGGCTCATTGAGGTCGATACAAGATATTGTAGTTGTAGGTGGAGAGCTCGATCCTCCACCTCAGACTCTTGTCATTCTTAATCTTGCCCCGCTGTGTGTTATTGAACATGAAGGCAACCGACCATTGGTCAGTGAGGAGAGTGAATCGCCTGCCGGCCTGGTAATGCCTCCAATGTCTCACAGCGTCTACAATGGCTTGGGCTTCATTTTCGATGGAGGAGTGTTGAATTTCGGAGGCATGGAGGGTACGGGAGTAGAAAGCCACGGGCCTGCCCGCCTGGTTGAGGGTAGCGGCCAGAGCAAAGTCCGACCCATTGCTCTCCACCTGGAACGGGATGGACTCGTCCACAGCGTACATCGCGGCTTTGGCAATATCTGCCTTGATGCGGTTGAAGGCCAGGCGGGCTTCAGCCGTGAGGGGAAAAATGGTGGATTTGATCAGTGGACAGGCCTTGTCCGCATAAGTGGGGACCCACTGGGCATAATAAGAGAAGAACCCCAGGCATCTCTTCAGGGCCTTGGGGCAGTGGGGGAGGGGAAGTTCCAGGAGTGGGCGCATGCGGTCGGGGTCGGGCCCTAGAACTCCATTTTCCACAACGTAGCCAAGGATGGCTAGGCGAATTGTGCGGAAAACGCATTTCTCCCTATTGTATGTGAGGTTAAGGAGCTTAGCGGTGTGGATGAAATGCCAGAGGTTTGCGTCATGGTCCTGTTGGTCATGGCCACAGATGGTGACATTATCTAGGTACAGGAACGTGTCCCACAGCCCGTACTGGTCAACCATTCGGTCCATTTCTCGCTGGAAGACCGAGACGCCGAAGGGAACCCTGAGGAAGTGGTAGAGGCGGCCATCTGCCTCGAAGATAGTGTATTGGTGGTCCTTCGGGTGGATAGGGAGCTGGGAGAAGACTCTATACTGCGCAATCTGATTGACCATGTCAGATTTGCGGGGGAGCAGGTACGCACCGAGCTGCGTGTACCGGTTGATCGTCTGACTGTAGTCGATGACCATCCGGTGCTTCTCCCCAGTCTTGATGACCACCACTTGGGCTCTCCAGGGGCTGGTACTAGCCTCAATGATCCCCATGCGTAGGAGTCGCTGGACCTCCGACCTGATAAAGGCCCTGTCCCGGGCACTGTATCGTCTGCTCCTAGTGGCGACGGTCTTACAGTCCGGGGTGAAGAGCGAGGGTGGGGCGACCTTAAGGGTTGCGAGGCTACAGACAGTGAGGGGGGGGCAGGGGTCCACCGAACGTTAAGGTAAGGCTTTGGAGGTGGCACTGAAAGTCGAGCCCCAGTAATAGGGCAGCACAGAGATGGGGGAGGACGTAGAGCTTAAAGTCTGTGTACTCTACACCCTGTACCGAAAGGGTCGCGACACAGTACCCCCGGATTTCTACGGAATGCGATCCGGAAGCCAGGGAGATTTTCTGGGTCGCGGGTAAAATTGGGAGGGAGCAGCGCCTTACCGTATCTGGGTGGATAAAGTTGTCTGTGCTCCCGGAGTCGAAGAGGCAGGTCATCTCGTGCCCGTTGATTCAGGTGGTCATCGTGGATTTCGTGAGATGATGCGGTTGAGACTGGTTGAGTGTGATGGAGGCGAGCTTCGGAAGCTGGTGGGTGGGCCGGTTGGAGGTAGCAGTGGCCAGCGTACGACCGGGTGAGCAGGGGCCCCGGGAGGTGGCGGAGCGGTTCCAAGTTGGCGGCCCCCATGGGTCGCACGTGGCGGGTGAAATCAAAGATGGCGGCGAAGATTGCGGGTTGCACATGGCGGGTGGCAGCGAAGATGGCGGCGCCCACGGGTTGCACATGGCGGGTGGCAGCGAAGATGGTGGCGCAGATGGCCCCCACAGGGTCGCACATGGCGGGTGGCAGCGAAGATGGCGGCACCCACGGGTCGCACATGGCGGGTGGAGCGGCAGATGGGAGCGGTCCCGACAGACAACAGGCAACGCTGCTGGGCCGAGGAACGTTAGGGACAGGTCGGGCCTGGCAGACTTTGGCGAAGTGGCACTTCCTCCCGCACCTGTTGAAAATCTCGTTACGTGCAGGGCAACGTTGTCTGGGGTGCTTACCCTCGCCGCAGAAGTAGCATTTCGGGCTTACGGCGTTGGCAGGCTGCTGCGTGGCACAGGCTTGCGTCGCACTCTAGTTGGGTGATGGCGGCGCCCACGAGGGTGCCGCGTGGCCGGAGGTGTAGTCCTCCAAGTTCTGGAAAACCACTTAAGAGTTTCAGAGCTGCACTGTCTCTGGGAGGCCGAGTGTACCCCCTTCTAGCAAGCGCCGGTGGATGTAGTTGGATTTAATGCCCGCGACATAGGCGTCCCTGATCAGCAGCTCCGTGTGTTGGACAGCCGATACCGCCTGGCAAGCACCGTTCCGGCCGAGTACCCGCAAGGCACGCAGGAAGTCAGCTTGTGATTCTCCGGAGCGTTGTCGCCCCGTGGCAAGGAGGTGCCTGGCGTACACCTCGTTTACTGCCTTTACGTACTGTCCCTTCAGCAGCATTATCGCCTCCGTATTCGAGGGGGCGTCTCTGATAAGAGGGAAAACTTGCGGACTCACCTGTGCATTGAGTATTTGAAGCTTTTGGAGGTCGGAGACGTCGTCGGTGGAGGATCCGAGGTAAGCTTCGAAGCAGCTTAGCCAGTGCTCGAATGTCGCAGTGGCGTCGGCTGCTTGTGGGTCCAGCTCCAGGTGGTCAGGCTTGAGTGATGAATTCATCTTAAAAGTTTAGCTTATTAAATTGATGTGCCATCAATTAATCACAAGACGAGTAGTGAACGAAACTGAGGCTTTAATAAGCTAAACAGGAAGCCCCCTGGCCACTGATCCTGAACTGGGCAGAGCCGGAGGTTATACCGAGCCCGAAGGGTGGCGGAGCCAACAGGCTGTGCTTTACCAGAATACATGTAATGCAGTAACAGTTTACCACAATACATATAATACACTAACAGTGGTTTACCACACATATTAACACTGTGTCTACCAGAGCAGGTCAAAGACGAGACATCCTGCGGAGAGTAACTCACCTCCTGACCTCCCAAAGCCTGTCCACCATCTACAAGGCAGAAGTCAGGAGTGTAATGGAATACTCTCTACTTGCCTGGATGAGCGCAGCTCCAGCAACAGTCAAGAAGCTTGACAGCGTCCAGGACAAAGCAGCCCCGCTTGATTGCTCCTCCCACAAACATTCAAACCCTCCACCTCCGACGAACAGTGGCTGAGTTCTTTGAGAAGGTGACCAAACAGGTGGATGAGGGTAAAGCAGTTGATGTGGTGTATATGGATTTCAGTAAAGCGTTTGATAAGGTTCCCCACGGTAGGCTACTGCAGAAAATACAGAGGCATGGGATTCAGGGTGATTTAGCAGTTTGGATCAGAAATTGGCTAGCTGTAAGAAGACAAAGGGTGGTGGTTGATGGGAAATGTTCAGACTGGAGTCCAGTTACTAGTGGTGTACCACAAGGATCTGTTTTGGGGCCACTGCTGTTTGTCATTTGTATAAATGACCTGGAGGAGGGTGTAGAAGGATGGGTGAGTAAATTTGCCGATGACACTAAAGTCGGTGGTGTTGTCGACAGTGTGGAAGGATGTTACAAGTTACAGAGGGACATAGATAAGCTGCAGCGCTGGGCTGAGAGGTGGCAAATGGAGTTTAATGCAGAAAAGTGTGAGGTGATTCATTTTGGAAGGAATAACAGGAAGACAGAGTACTGGGCTAATGGTAAGATTCTTGGCAGTGTGGATGAGCAGAGAGATCGCGGTGTCCATGTACATAGATCCCTGAAAGTTGCCACCCAGGTTGAGAGGGTTGTTAAGAAGGCGTATGGTGTGTTAGCTTTTATTGGTAGAGGGATTGAGTTTCGGAGCCATGAGGTCATGTTGCAGCTGTACAAAACTCTGGTGCGGCCGC
The DNA here is from genome assembly GCF_047496885.1 of Scyliorhinus torazame. Taxonomy (NCBI): domain Eukaryota; kingdom Metazoa; phylum Chordata; class Chondrichthyes; order Carcharhiniformes; family Scyliorhinidae; genus Scyliorhinus; species Scyliorhinus torazame. The sequence continues at coordinate 22,498,457 of NC_092728.1, forward strand.
ATTTGGAGTATTGCGTGCAATTCTGGTCGCCGCATTATAGGAAGGATGTGGAAGCATTGGAAAGGGTGCAGAGGAGATTTACCAGAATGTTGCCTGGTATGGAGGAAAGATCTTATGAGGAAAGGCTGAGGGACTTGAGGCTGTTTTTGTTAGAGAGAAGAAGGTTAAGAGGTAGGTGACTTAATTGAGGCATACAAGATGATCAGAGGATTGGATAGGGACAGTGAGAGCCTTTTTCCTCGGATGGTGATGTCTAGCACGAGGAGACATAGCTTTAAATTGAGGGGAGATAGATACAGGACAGATGTCAGAGGTAGGTTCTTTACTCAGAGAGTAGTAAGGGTGTGGAATGCCCTGCCTGCAACAGTAGTGGACTCGCCAACACTAAGGGCATTCAAATGGTCATTGGATAGACATATGGACGATAAGGGAATAGTGTAGATGGGCTTTAGAGTGGTTTCACAGGTCGGCGCAACATCGAGGGCCGAAGGGCCTGTACTGCGCTGTAATGTTCTATGTTCTAAGATGCACTGCAGTATCTAATCAAGGTTCCTTAGAAAACACCTTCCAAACCCACGACCACTACCATCTAAAACAGTCATTTTCACACCCAGGGTCGTGACCCGCGGGTGGGTCACGGGCGGGCGTTGGCAGGGTCGCGGAGCCGTGCACTGGGGTGTTCCCGATCACGGGGCCATGCGCCGCAGAGTCCCTGACCGTGGAAAGTAGTGCCCAACGGCATGACCGGCTTATAAAAATGCCGGCCGCGACCAGCTTGCAGAATGCCGGCCGTTCTGTGCATGCGTGCTCCGTCAACAGTGCCCACCGCGCAGCGGGGCAGAACGCCTCCTCCTGACGTCACGCGTGCTGACCCGGGAGGAGATTGTTCTTTTAGTCGCTGGAGACTTCCTGCCTGGAGCAGCGGCAGAGAGCAGGTCACGCTGACATCACGTGTTCTGGGCGCGAGTGATATTGCTCCATTCTGCAGCTGATAGCAGTGCTAGTGTGAACTCCAGGGCTTCTGGTGAATAACCCATGAGGAAGAAGCTGAAAACAGGAACAAAGCAGCATAACGATGATCACTTGAGGTGTGGTTTCATTAATTGCGCCATTGCAAACCAGGATTCAAAGTTCATGTGTGTTATGTGCAGGCAAGCATTGGCAAATGAGATTTAAACTCTCAAAACATCAAAAGCGTTATAAGATTAAGCATGGTGAGTTCAAGGACAAACCTCGGCATTGTTTTTCAATGATGCAGTGAGATCTTAACTCATCAGCTGAAGCCCTGAGCAGGAATGTAACATTGAATGACACAAGAAGTGAGATTGTGAGGACCGCGCAGGCTCACCTGTCACATGACAGGTAAATGAAAATGGTGCATCATGAAGTTCGGCCCACCTGGGTCACGAAGGTGGGCCAGTGTTGGTCGCGAAGGTTCGCCGACGTGGGTTGCGAAAGACGGGCCAACACGAGCCGCGAAGGTCAGCTGGCGTGGGTCCCGAAGGAAGGCCGGCTGGCAAAATGGGTCCCTCAGCACTGACCCTCCCACAGTGCAGCGCTCCCTCAGCACTGACCCTCTGACGGTGCGGCGCTCCCTCAGCACTGACCCTCTGACAGTGCAGAGCTCCTTCAGCACTGACCCTCTGACAGTGCGGCGCTCCCTCAGCACTGACCCTCCGACAGTGCGGTGCTCCCTCAGCACTGACCCTCCGACAGTGCGGCGCTCCCTCAGCACTGACCCTCCGACAGTGCGGCGCTCCCTCAGCACTGACCCTCCGACAGTGCGGCGCTCCCTCAGCACTGACCCTCCGACAGTGCGGCGCTCCTCAGCACTGACCCTCCGACAGCGCGGCACTCCCTCAGCACTGACCCTCCGACAGTGCGGCGCTCCCCTCAGCACTGACCCTCCGACAGTGCGGCACTCCCTCAGCACTGACCCTCCGACAGTGCAGCACTCCGTTAGCACTGACCCTCCGACAGTGCGGCTCTCCCTCAGCACTGACCCTCCGACAGTGCGGCGCTCCCTCAGCACTGACCCTCTGACAGTGCGCCACCCCGTCAGCACTGACCCTCCGAGAGTGCGGCACTCCGTTAGCACTGACCCTCCGACAGTGCGGCTCTCCCTCAGCACTGACCCTCTGACAGTGCGGCACTCCCTCAGCACTGACCCTCTGACAGTGCGGCACTCCCTCAGCACTGACCCTCTGACAGTGCGGCGCTCCCTCAGCACTGACCCTCCGACAGTGCGGCGCTCCCTCAGCACTGACCCTCCGACAGTGCGGCGCTCCCTCAGCACTGACCCTCCGACAGTGCGGCTCTCCCTCAGCACTGACCCTCTGACAGTGCGGCACTCCCTCAGCACTGACCCTCCGACAGTGCGGCGCTCCCTCAGCACTGACTCTCTGACAGTGCGGTGCTCCCCTCAGCACTGACCCTCCGACAGTGCGGCGCTCCCTCAGCACTGACCCTCCGACAGTGCGGCGCTCCCTCAGCACTGACCCTCTGACAGTGCGGCACTCCCCTCAGCACTGACCCTCTGACAGTGCGGCACTCCCTCAGCACTGACCCTCTGACAGTGCGGCACTCCCTCAGCACTGACCCTCTGACAGTGCGGCACTCCGTTAGCACTGACCCTCCGAAAGTGCGGTGCTCCCTCAGCACTGACCCTCCGACAGTGCGGCGCTCCCTCAGCACTGACCCTCCGACAGTGCGGCGCTCCCTCAGCACTGACCCCCCGACAGTGCGGCGCTCCCTCAGCACTGACCCTCTGACAGTCCGGCGCTCCCTCAGCACTGACCCTCCGACAGTCCGGCACTAGCCCTCAGCACTGACCCTCTGACAGTGCGCGGCTCCCTCAGCACTGACCCTCCGACAGTCCGGCGCTCCCTCAGCACTGACCCTCCGACAGTCCGGCACTCCCTCAGCACTGACCCACCAACAGTCCGGCACTCCCTCAGCACTGACCCTCCGACCAGTGCGGCGCTCCCTCAGCACTGACCCTCCGACAGTGCGGGGCTCCCTCAGCACTGAATCTCCGACAGTGCGGTGCTCCCTCAGCACTGACCCACCGACAGTGCGGCGCTCCCTCAGCACTGACCCACCGACAGTGCGGTGCTCCCTCAGCACTGACCCACCGACAGTGCGGCACTCCCTCAGCACTGACCTCCGACAGTGCGGCGCACCCTCAGCACTGACCCTCCGACAGTACGGCGCTCCCTCAGCACTGGACCCACCGACAGTGCGGCACTCCCTCAGCACTGACAGTGCGGCGCTCCCTCGGCACTGACCCACCGACAGTGCGGCACTCCCTCAGCACTGACAGTGCGGCACTCCGTTAGCACTGACCCTCCGACAGTGCGGCGCTCCCTCAGCACTGATCCTCCGACAGTGCGGTACTCCCTCAGCACTGATCCCTCCGACAGTGCGGTACTCCCTCAGCACTGACCCTCCGACAGTGCGGCGCTCCCTCAGCACTGACAGTGCGGCACTCCGTTAGCACTGACCCTCCGACAGTGCGGTGCTCCCTCAGCACTGACCCTCCGACAGTGCGGCGCTCCCTCAGCACTGACCCTCCGACAGTGCGGCGCCCCCCTCAGCACTGACCCTCCGACAGTTGCGGCACTCCCTCAGCACTCACCCTCGTCCTTAACTGGGGGACGTTAACAAAAACAGGAGTGGCGGGAGCAGACTGCGGTGGGATTTGGGAACAATAAATGGGGAAATTTAAAATCGAAATGTTCCTTAAACCGGTAGCCAATGTCGGTAAGCATTAACGGGCTGGGGGGAGGTGGAAAGTCAATAAATATCTGTCACGTTTTCCAAGGGTAGGGTGTTAGGAATGTCCCTGTTTGGTTTTATTCGTGTGCACCCAGTGAGGAGACAGATGTAAGGTGTAGAGTGTAAAGTATCGTGTTCTCCTTTGGGGTCCAGCAGAGTGTGCGAGACCGGCCGTCACTGGCCCTGTAATCCCAGACTCTCACACAAGGTGGCGCACCTCACCAATAACTACACAGGGTTCGCTATCGGGAAGGGAGCACAGCACACAAGTCTCTGCAAACCGTTGCATTGCAGGTGGTGGAATCTGCTCGCTGCGCTCCATAGTCCCACTCACCCAGCTCCTCCCACACCTCCCCCCCCCCCCCCCCCCCCCTCCCCAGCAGCTCCCACACCTCCTCCCCCCTCCCAGCAGCTGCCAGCCTTAACGGCGGACATCTTTCGCCACACCCTTGCAGCGAAGGAGAGGGCCTGGTATAACTCGGACACCTCCTACCGCCTCACGAGGTGCAAGCATGCCGCGGTGGCTGGTGAAGGCGCTTGTCCCAGCAGTTGTGTGATGGAGGTGTGGTGGTATGTATTAGGGGTATTACGGTACCCTGTGACGCCGAGAGGCTATTGGTGGATAGACGCTAGATCCCGATTGGATCAGCCGCCGACTGGCTCCACCCAGTAATGCGGAGTATAAGAGGCCGGGTTTTCCCAGCAGCCGCATTCTGTAACACTGTGCTGCTGGGGAACGAGTCTGCGTAATAAAGCCATCGATTGACTCCTTCTCATCTCGTCTCGTGAGTGATTGATCGTGCTACAGAAGGAAAGCCCTTATTTAAAGTGAAACGACACAACAAGGTCCAACAATCGGCTTATTGATATGCAGTGTCCGTTTTGCTGCTCCCAGAGGGTTAACTCACTCCAGCTGCTCCCTCACAACGCTGACCCGCTGTTGAACTCACACTGTTTCTCATTCACCCTTCAACCCCCGGCCCCCCCACTGCCTCTGTGCGCACTGACACCGTGCCCCTCGGGTTTACCAGGCTCAACCTTCGGTTTAAATCTCCCCTAACACCCTTCAACATCTCTGCAACCTCCTCCAATCCTACCTATCTTTGTAACTTCCCCACTTCCTCCCTCAGCACTGACCCTCAGACAGTGCGGCGCTCCCTCAGCACTGACCCTCCGACAGTGCAGCGCCCCTCCACACTGAACCTCGGACAGTTCGGCGCTCCCTCAGCACTGACCCTCCGACAGTGCGGGGCTCCCTCAGCACTGACCTCCCACAGTGCGGCGCTCCCTCAGCACTGACCCTCCGACAGTGCGGCGCTCCCTCAGCACTGACCCTCCGACAGTGGGCGCTCCCTCAGCACTGACCCTCCGACAGTGCGGGGCTCCCTCAGCACTGACCCTCCCACAGTGCGGCGCTCCCTCAGCACTGACCCTCCGACAGTGCGGCGCTCCCTCAGCACTGACCCTCCGACAGTTCGGCGCTCCCTCAGCACTGACCCTCCGACAGTTCGGCGCTCCCTCAGCACTGACCCCTCCGACAGTGCGGCGCTCCCTCAGCACTGACCCTCCGACAGTGCGGCGCTCCCTCAGCACTGACCCTCCGACAGTGCGGCGCTCCCTCAGCACTGACCCTCCGACAGTGCGGCGCTCCCTCAGCACTGACCCTCCGACAGTGCGGCGCTCCCTCAGCACTGACCCTCCGACAGTGCGGCGCTCCCTCAGCACTGACCCTCCGACAGTGCGGCGCTCCCTCAGCACTGGACCCTCGGACAGTGCGGCGCTCCCTCAGCACTGACCCTCCCGACAGTGCGGCGCTCCCTCAGCACTGACCCTCCGACAGTGCGGCACTTGCCCTACCCTGGACCACTGTGGGATGTGCCGGGATTGAGTTAGGAGGCTTTTTTCTGTGGCTTGCAGGGTGCCGCGCACCTTGGTGGGGCCCTCCCTGTGGCCACTCTCAGTTACATTTCTTGACGCAGTGCCTGACAGCAGTGGAGCTGGGGGAGGGGGGGGGGTGGGCAGGTTGTGAAGTTGGTGCCTGCAGTCAGATGATGCATGCAGGACCTGGGAGCCGCCAGTGTGCATTGCATAGCAGCTAGCTGCGTGGGCGGAATCAAGTCACTCGGATACAACACAGTAAATGTATGAGTGTATTTATGTGTGTGTGTATGTGTGTGCGCTGGTTTCCTCGGCAACAGCGATATCTTCTTATAGCACCTCACCCTCCCCTCCAACAGAATTGAACAACAAGACTCTTTGCCTCCCTGGCAGATCTCTTGACAGGCTGCTGCATTAGATGAGGCTTTTCTGGGGGACGGCGAACGAGGAATTTCTGTACTAGAAAGCTTGGCTGAAAGATGGCACCTTAAACAGTGCAGCCCTCCCTCAGCACTGACCCTCTGACAGTGCGGCACTCCCTCAGCACTGACCCTCCGACAGTGCGGCGCTCCCTCAGCACTGACCCTCTGACAGTGCGGCGCTCCCTCAGCACTGACCCTCTGACAGTGCGGCGCTCCCTCAGCACTGACCCTCTGACAGTGCGGCGCTCCCTCAGCACTGACCACTCCGACAGTGCGGCGCTCCCTCAGCACTGACCCTCCGACAGTGCGGCGCTCCCTCAGCACTGACCCTCCGACAGTGCGGCGCTCCCTCAGCACTGACCCTCCGACAGTGCGGCGCTCCCTCAGCACTGATCCTCCGACAGTGCGGCGCTCCCTCAGCACTGACCCTCCGACAGTGCGGCGCTCCCTCAGCACTATGCGCAGGCCCTGGTTTCAGGTAGCGCATGGGTTAATAATTGAGCTGTGTGTCGGGTCACTGGGGAGGCTCCCACTCTCTGGGATGTAACAGCACAGGAGTCAATGCAGAATAATTGTTTCTCTGGTGTTAATCTGGGACTGATAAGCCTGTGTCCCAGGGACGAACACTTAGAGGCATCTCGAGCCTTTAGAACGAGGCAGTGATGTAGTCGCAGACCCCGAGGGTTCGATCGAACCTCCTACTCTATCCCCCCAAATCCCTTATATCAATCAATTCTCCCGTTCCTTTCTCCCACTGGTGTTCCTCCAGCTGCCGCCCCCTCGCCTCGAAACCAGCCAATATATTCCGCAGCTGTGGCAAATCGCTGGATCATCTCTGTTTGTGTTAAACTGGGTGTGGATGCTGCTGTTAATTGGAGTGTGTTGTGGGGGTATGCTGAATGTTGCCGTTTCCACTCAAGAGCTGAAGTCCTCGATCCCATCCCCAAATCCCCCTCCTACACTCCCAAAATCGCCATTCGCATTATATCCCCCATTCCCAGAATCCTCCCTGATGGCCTCTTTTCCACGTCAGGATTTCTCGCCTCGAGATAACACATGTCCAAAGCTCGACAATTCTGCACGGCCTCTGGCGTGTATTGAGGCCAAGAATTCCTGTGATGGGAGCTCTCCCAAACTTACAGCCTGGAACGGGAATTGATGAAGTTCAGCCAGAAGGAAGACCTCACCCCACAGCTCCACTCATCTGGGCCCCTGTGACCTTCAATTGCGGCTTCATTGCCAACAGAACCATCACCAAATATCAAAACACTGCCTTCAAATTTAACATTGAGGTACAGCATGGGGTTAGATACAGAGTGTGGCTCCCTCTACACTGTCCCCATCAAACACTCCCAGGACAGGTACAGCACAGGGTTAGATACAGAGTGTGGCTCCCTCTACACTGTCCCCATCAAACACTCCCAGGACAGGTACAGCACGGGGTTAGAGACAGAGTGTGGCTCCCTCTACACTGTCCCCATCAAACACTCCCAGGACAGGTACAGCACGGGGTTAGAGACAGAGTAAAGCTCCCTCTACACTGTCCCCATCAAACACTCCCAGGACAGGTACAGCACGGGGTTAGATACAGAGTAAAGCTCCCTCTACACTGTCCCCATCAAACACTCCCAGGACAGGTACAGCACGGGGTTAGAGACAGAGTGTGGCTCCCTCTACACTGTCCCCAACAAACACTCCCAGGACAGGTACAGCACGGGGTTAGATACAGAGTAAAGCTCCCTCTACATTGTCTCCATCAAACACTCCCAGGACAGGGACAGCACGGGATTAGATACAGAGTAAAGCTCCCTCTACACTGACCCCATCAAACACTCCCAGGACAGGTACAGCACGGGGTTAGATACAGAGTAAAGCTCCCTCTACATTGTCCCTATCAAACACTACCAGGACAGGTACAGCACAGGGTTAGATACAGAGTAAAGCTCCCTGTGCACTGTCCCCATCAAACACTCCCAGGACTGGTACAGCACGGGGTTAGATACAGAGTAAAGCTCCCTCTACTCTGTCCCCATCAAACACTCCCCGGACAGGTACAGCACGGGTTAGATACAGAGTAAAGCTCCCTCTACATTGTCCCCATCAAACACTCCCAGGACAGGTACAGCACGGGGTTAGACACAGAGTAAAGCTCCCTCTACACTGTCACCATCAAACACTCCCAGGACAGGTACAGCACGGGTTAGATACAGAGTAAAGCTCCCTCTACACTGTCCCCATCAAACACTCCCAGGACAGGTACAGCACGGGGTTAGGTACAGAGTAAAGCTCCCTCTACACTGTCCCCATCAAACACTCCCAGGACAGGTACAGCACGGGGTTAGATACAGAGTAAAGCTCCCTCTACACTGTCCCCATCAAACACTCCCAGGACAGGTACAGCACGGGGTTAGATACAGAGTAAAGCTCCCTCTACACTGTCACCATCAAACACTCCCAGGACAGGTACAGCACGGGTTAGATACAGGGTAAAGCTCCCTCTACACTGTCCCCATCAAACACTCCCAGGACAGGTACAGCACGGGGTTAGATACAGAGTAAAGCTCCCTCTACACTGTCCCCATCAAACACTCCCAGGACAGGTACAGCACGGGGTTAGATACAGAGTAAAGCTCCCTCTACACTGTCCCCATCAAACACTCCCAGGACAGGTACAGCACGGGGTTAGATACAGAGTAAAGCTCCCTCTACACTGTCCCCATCAAACACTCCCAGGACTGGTACAGCACGGGGTTAGATACAGAGTAAAGCTCCCTCTACACTGTCCCCATCAAACACTCCCAGGACAGGTACAGCACGGGGTTAGATACAGAGTAAAGCTCCCTCTACACTGTCCCCATCAAACACTCCCAGGACTGGTACAGCACGGGATAGATACAGAGTAAAGCTCCCTCTACATTGTCCCCATCAAACACTCCCAGGACAGGTACAGCACAGGGTTAGATACAGAGTAAAGCTCCCTCTACATTGTCCCCATCAAACACTCCCAGGACAGGTACAGCACGGGGATAGATACAGAGTAAAGCTCCCTCTACATTGTCCCCATCAAACACTCCCAGGACAGGTACAGCACAGGGTTAGATACAGAGTAAAGCTCCCTGTACACTGTCCCCATCAAACACTCCCAGGACAGGTACAGCACGGGGAGGGATACAGAGTAAAGCTCCTTCTACACTGTCCCCACATTGCAGAATAAAGAGCCACAGAAATGGACAGAACGATCTAAATGGACAGCGGAAAGGTGACTTGGAAGCAAAGAATGTCGGGCAGAGTGTAACAGCTGGATTGATATATGATTCATTGTCAGTGATCAAGAGACTACAGCTCCTACCACCCTCCCTATCTCTGTATGCTCCTCCAGGTCCCACAACCCTCCCTATCTCTGTAACCTCCATTCCTACAACCCTTCCTATCTCTGGGGTGGCATGGTGGCACAGTGGTTAGCTCTGCTGCCTACGGCGCTCGTGATCTGGGTTCAATCTCGGCCCCGGGTCACTGTCTGTGTCGAGTTTGCACATGAAATGAATGAAAATCACTTATTGTCACAAGTATGCTTCAAATGAAGGTACTGTGAAAAGCCCCTAGTCACCACATTCCGGCGCCTGTTCGGGGAGGCTGGTACGGGAATTGAACCCGCGCTGCAGGCTTGCCTTGGTCTGCTTTAAAAGCCAGCTATTTAGCCCAGTGTGCTAAACCAGCCCCTGTGTCTGCATGGGTCTCACCCGCACAACCCAAATATGTGCAGGTTAGCTGGATTAGCCGTGCTAAATTGCCCATTAATTGGGAAAATAGGAATTGGGTACTCTGAATTTAATTTTTAAAAACCCTCCCTTTCTCTGTCATTTCCTCCAGCCCCGACAACCCTCCCTATCTCTGTAACCTCCACCCATACCACCCGCCCGATTAAGAAATAGGGAGAGTTGCAGGGGCTGGAGGAGGTTACAGAGATAGGGAGGCTTGTAGTGGCTAGAGGAGGTTACAGAGATGGGGAGGGTTGTAGGGGCTAGAGGAGGTTATAGAGATGGGGAGGGTTGTCGGGACTGGAGGAGGTTACAGAGATAGGGAATGTTGTCGGGGCTGGTGGAGGTTACAGAGATGGGGAGGGGTGTAGTGGCTGGAGGAGGTTACAGAGATAGGGAGGGTTGCAGGGGCTGGAGGAGGTTACAGAGATGGGGAGGGTTGCAAGGGCTGGAGGAGGTTACAGAGATAGGGAGGGTTGTAGGGGATGGAGGAGGTTACAGAGATAGGAAGGGTTGTAGGGCTGGAGGAGGTTACATAGATAGGAAGGGTTGTAGGGCTGGAGGAGGTTACATAGATAGGGAGGGTTGTAGGGGCTGGAGGAGTTATAGAGATAGGGAGGGATGGAGGGGCTGGAAGAGGTTACAGAGATAGGGAGGGTTGTAGGGCTGGAGGAGGTTACTGAGATAGGGAGGGTTGTAGGGGCTGGAGGAGTTATAGAGATAGGGAGGGATGGAGGGGCTGGAAGAGGTTACAGAGATAGGGAGGGTTGTAGGGCTGGAGGAGGTTACAGAGATAGGGAGGGTTGTAGGGGCTGGAGGAGTTATAGAGATAGGGAGGGATGGAGGGGCTGGAAGAGGTTACAGAGATAGGGAGGGCTGTCAGGGCTGGCGGAGGTTACAGAAATAGGGAGGGTTGTAGGGGCTGGAGGAGGTTATAGAGATATGGAGGGGCTGGAAGAGTCTACAGAGATAGGGAGGGTTGTTGGGGCTGGACGAGGTTACAGAGATAGGGAGAGTTGTAGGGGCTGGAGGAGGTTCCAGAGATAGGGAGGGTTGTAGGGGCTGGAGGAGGTTACAGTGATAGGGAGGGTTGTAGGGGCTGGAGGAGGTTACAGCGATAGGGAGGGTTGTAGGGGCTGGAGGAGGTTACAGTGATAGGGAGGGTTGTAGGGGCTGGAGGAGGTTAAAGAGATAGGGAGCGTTGTAGGGGCTGGAGGAGGTAACAGAGATAGGGAGTGTTGTCGGGGCTGGAGGAGGTTACAGAGATAGGGTGGGTTGTTGGGGCTGGAGGAGGTTACAGAGATAGGGAGTGATGGAGGGGCTGGAGGAGGTTACAGCGATAGGGAGGGTTGTAGGGGCTGGAGGAGGTTACAGAGATAGGGAGGGTTGTAGGGGCTGGAGGAGGTTACAGAGATAGGGAGGGTTGTAGGGGCTGGAGGAGGTTTCAGAGATAGGGAGGGTTGCAGGTGCTGGAGGAGGTTACAGAGATAGGGAGGGTTGTAGGGGCTGGAGGAGGTTACAAAGATAAGGAGGGTTGTAGGGGCTGGAGGAGGTTACAGCGATAGGGCATATAACGTTTTTCATAGAGGGATGGACGTTGAGGTTTCTAAGCCACAATTCTGAGGCCGTGAGAGGTGGCGTGACCTTCATTCCCTCTCCCCCCCTGACCTCATTGATGCATGCTCCCATCGTCCAGCGTGGCAGAGACAGGAGGAACCCCTGTATCTGAACGCGCAACTTTCCCTGTGACAACCTTAAGGAGGACGCTAAGGTGCATACGAACCTTACCTTAGCACTCGGGCCTAAACGGTTGGCCCCGGCGACGCCGCAAAACAGGCTTGCGGTGGATGGTGGTGAACCGGAGCAGCTTCGAGGGAACTCTGAGGCTCTGTAGCTCAGCTTCGGCAGATTTGGAAACGGGATAATCATTGCCGAGGTTATAAATAGGCTGCACCTCACTCCCCTTTGCTGAGGGATTCCACATTTAACACACCATCAAGGACAAGATAAGCAGGGAGCAGCTCGTTAGCTCTCTTTTTTTTTTCATTTTTCCGCACATCCGCTGGACAGGGCCCAAAATGCACCCTTTCACGGCCAACTAGGCCCAGAATCCCCGTTTTCAGGCCCCAAAAAGCAACTTTGAGGCTCACAGGTCACCTCCTTGACGCCAACTTTCAGGTCCCACAGTGCCAACGTCCCTGGCCCCACCCGCAATATGTAGCTGTTTAGGATCAGAGTTCACTTTTCAACAGAGTGTACTGTTGGCCCAAGATTTACCCCTTCAGGATCCACCCTGCCCAAAATCCACCTTTTAAGGTACACCAGGCCAAAAATCCACCCTTTCGGGAACCACTAGGCCCAAAGTTCATCTTTTCGGAGATCACCAGGCCCAAAATGCACCATTTCGGGTTACATTAGGTCCTAAATCCACCATTTCGGGGTACACCAGGCCCTAAATCCACCATTTCGGGGTACACCAGGCCCTAAATCCACCATTTCAGGGTACATTAAGCCCCAAATCCACCATTTTGGGGTACATTAGGCCCAAAATCCACCATTTCCGAGTACATTCGGCCCAAATTCACCCTTTCAGGGATCACGACTGCTGGTGTGCCCTGAATGGGCCTGGTGATCCATGAAAAGGTGGTTTTGGGCCTTGTGATCTCTGAAAGGGTGAATTTTATAATAATAATAATAATAATCTTTATTGTCACAAGTAGGCTTACATTCACACTGCAATGGAGTTACTGTGTAAATCCCCTTGTCGCCACATTCCGGCGCCTGTTCTGGTACACGGAGGGAGAATTCAGAGTGTCCAATTCACCTAACAGCACGTCTTTCGGGACTTGTGGGAGGAAACCGGAGCACCCGGAGGAACCCCACGCAGACACGGGGAGAAGGTGCAGACTCCGCACAGACAGTGACCCAAGCCGGGAATCGAATCTGGGACCCTGGTGCTGTGGAGCAACTGTGCTAACCACTGTGCTACCGTGCTGGTGTACCTTAAATTGGGGGCCAGGTGGACACTGAATGGGTAAATCCTGGGCCAACAATACACTCTGCCGAAAGTCTGAACTTTAAATATGTAGCTGTTTCGGATCAGTGTCCAAAATAGGCTCAAAATTAAGCCTATCTGCCATGATTTCACCCATATCAGGCCTACAGGCCTGACAAACACCCTTTCAGACCCGTAAAGTGTACTTTCAGGACAGCTGGAGGTTGATAAATTCCACCTTTCAGATCTGCAGTTCCCCTCCCCCCCCCTCCCCCCCCCCACCTGGTTTCCTGGCCCACAAACTGCAACCAATGGTGTGCAGGGTGGTCATGTATGGAATGTCATACGGGGACTGGAGGGAGCCTCGCATTGGTCAATACACAGTGATTGCCCCTGAAGGTGGCATCATGTTGTGTCCTGAGGGAGAGTTTCAAGGAAATGAAGTGAGACAATTAGCAATGTGCATTGGTATTTGTCATAGAACAAAACCTCCCAAGGTACTCTAGGGGAGTGTAAATCAGACAGAGTTTGACCCAGAGCCACATAAGGAGATAGAAAGGACAGGCGACCGACAACTCGGTCAAAGAGGTTGGTTTTTAAGGAGAGCCTCAATGGAGGAGAGAGACAGTGAGAGAGAGGGAGAGGTGTACGGAGGGAATTCCAGAGCTTAGGCCCCCGCCCCCCCTAGGGAGGGTTGTAGGGGATGGAGAAGGTTAAAGAGATAGGGAGGGTTTTAGGCGCTGGAGGGGGTTACAGAGATAGGGAGGTTGTACAGGACTGGAGGAGGTTACAGAGATAGGGAGGGTTGTAGAGGCTGGAGGAGGTTAGACAGAAAGGGAGGGTTGTAGGGGATGGAGGTTACAGAAATGAGGAGGGGTGTAGGGGCTGGCGGAAGTTACAGAGATAGGGAGGGTTGTCGGGGCTGGAGGCGGTTACAGAGATAGGGAGGGTTGTCGGGGCTGGAGGAGGGTACAGAGATAGGGAGGGTTGTCGGGGCTGGAGGAGGTTACAGAGATAGGGAGGGTTGTAGGGACTGGAGGAGGGTACAGAGATAAGGAGGGTTGTCGGGGCTGGAGGAGGTTACAGAGATAGGGAGGGTTGTAGGCGCTGGAGGGGGTTACAGAGATAGGGAGGGTGTAGGGGCTGGAGGAGGTTACAGAGATAAGGAGGGTTGTAGGTGCTGGAGGGGGTTACAGAGATAGGGAGGGCTGTAGGCGCTGGAGGGGGTTACAGAGATAGGGAGGGTGTAGGGGCTGGAGGAGGTTACAGAGATAGGGAGGGTGTAGGGGCTGGAGGAGGTTACAGAGATAGGGAGGGTGTAGGGGCTGGAGGAGGTTACAGAGATAGAGGGTTATTGGGGTTGGAGGAGGTTACAGAGATAGGGAGGGTTGTCGGGGCTGGAGGAGGTTACAGAGATAGGGAGGGTGTAGGGGCTGGAGAAGGTTACAGAGATAGGGAGGGTGTAGGGGCTGGAGGAGGTTACAGAGATAGGGAGGGTGTAGGAGCTGGAGGAGGTTACAGAGATAGGGAGGGTGTAGGGGCTGGAGGGGTTTACAGAGATAGGGAGGGTGTAGGGGCTGGAGGAGGTTACAGAGATAGGGAGGGTTATTGGGGTTGGAGGAGGTTACAGAGATAGGGAGGGTTGTCGGGGCTGGAGGAGGTTACAGAGATAGGGAGGGTGTAGGGGCTGGAGAAGGTTACAGAGATAGGGAGGGTGTAGGGGCTGGAGGAGGTTACAGAGATAGGGACAGGAGAAGACGAATAGCCGAGTCTGGAGGTAAAGAAGGTGTGGATGAGGGTTTCCACAGCAGATGAGTGGGGCAGAGTCGGGCGATGTTACATAGGTGGGAATGGAAGGTGTTAGTGACGGAATGGATATGAGGTCGGAAAATTATCTTGGGGGTCAAATATGACAGAAGTTGTCCAGGAATTGGCTTCACCTCCCTCATCACTGACCCTCGAACAGTGCAGAGCTCCCTCAGCACTGACCCTCCGACAGTGCGGCGCTCCCTCAGCACTGACCCTCCGACAGTGCGACGCTCCCTCAGCACTGACCCTCCAATGGTGCGGTGCTCCCTCAGCACTGACCCTCCGACAGTGCAGAGCTCCCTCAGCATTGACCCTCAGACAGTGCGGCATTCCCTCAGCATTGACCCTCAGACAGTGCGGCGCCCCCTCAGCACTGACCCTCAGACAGTGCGGCGTTCCCTCAGCACTGACCCTCAGACAGTGCGGTGCTCCCTCAGCACTGACCCTCAGACAGTGCGGCGCTCTCTCAGCACTGACCCTCCGACAGTGCGGCGCTCCCTCAGCACTGACCCTCCGACAGTGCGGCGCTCCCTCAGCACTGACCCTCTGACAGTGCGGCGCTCCCTCAGCACTGACCCTCCGACAGTGCGGCGCTCCCTCAGCACTGACCCACCGACAGTGCGGCGCTCCCTCAGCACTGACCCTCCGACAGTGCGGCGCTCCCTCAGCACTGACCCTCCGACAGTGCGGCGCTCCCTCAGCACTGACCCTCCGACAGTGCGGCGCTCCCTCAGCACTGACCCACCGACAGTGCGGCGCTCCCTCAGCACTGACCCTCCGACAGTGCGGCGCTCCCTCAGCACTGACCCTCCGACAGTGCGGCGCTCCCTCAGCACTGACCCTCAGACAGTGCGGCACTCCCTCAGCACTGACCCTCCGACAGTGCGGCGCTCCCTCAGTACTGACCCTCCGACAGTGCGGCGCTCCCTCAGCACTGACCCTACGACAGTGCGGCGCTCCCTCAGCACTGACCCTCTGACAGTGCGGCGCTCCCTCAGCACTGACCCTTCGACAGCGCGGTGCTCCCACCGCCCTGGCGTCGGGGACTGTGGACGGTGGAGCTTATCTCTCCCAAGTGAGGGGCTTGAACGAGCAAACTTTCAGGTCCACGTGTCCCTATATGTGTGGAAACTGCCAACGCAATTGAATCTAATTTTACATCGAATCTCTCGGAGCAGGGATGACTGGTATGTGTATGTGTGTGTGTGCGTGAAAGTGAGTCATTGTAGAGACAAGTGTGAGTCCTTGACTGCCCTTACCCACCCTCCCCACTCCCCTTCCCTCTCTCCCAACCCTGACCCCCTCTTCCCACAAGCTCCAGTTTTAGATCCCCTGTCTGGTTGGCAGGGTGAATGAATGGAAGAGATGTCACAGGCACAAGAGAAGTGTAGGTGTATCAAATCGATTCGCATTCCAGAGATGGTGCGAGTGTGTGTGGGCGATTCTGCGACTCTTTCCTCGCTGCATTCTCGAGGCGCTCCCAGAGCCAGGCAGGATAGCTGGAATCCGGGACGTGGTCTTCCCTCCTGCACTTGGGGGGGGGGGGGGGGGGGGGGGGGGGGGCGAACGAGGGTGCCTCGCCTCTGCCCCGCGCACACGCATGGAGACCCGCATTCCGCCACTGTACGCCATGGAAATGCACGTTCCAAATAGAAACAGGATAAGGCCACTCGGCCCCTCGAACTGGCTCCCCATTCAATACGATCGTGTCTGATCTGATTGGAACCTCACCCCCCCCCAACAATTCCCGCCGACCCCTGGTAACCTTTCACCCCCTCCCTCTTCAAGCGAGAGTGTATCCACCTGGGCCTTAAAACAAACACAGATTCTGCTTTACCCACTTTTGGAGCAGACTCTTGAGCCTTTGAAAAAAAATATTTCTCCCCTGAACCCTCTGAAAAGGGGGATCCACTGATTTTTAAACAGTGACCCCCAGTCTGCACCAACCAGCTCGACATTCCCCCACAAGGCGAAGAGGTGACTAGATTGAACCAGACAAGAATTGTCACGATGGATGTGGAGAGGATGTTTATCCTGCGGGAGAAACTAGAATTCTAGAAACAAGAATGAGGTGGTCTCTGGACTATTAACCAGTCTCTATACTAGACACAGACTCAGTGTGAACCAGTCTCTATACCAGACACAGACTCAGTGTGAACCAGTCTCTATACTAGACACAGACTCACTGTGAACCAGTCTCTATACTAGACACAGACTCAGTGTGAACCAGTCTCTATACCAGACACAGACTCAGTGTGAACCAGTCTCTATACTAGACACAGACTCAGTGTGAACCAGTCTCTATACTAGACACAAACTCACTGTGGACCAGTCTCTATACCAGACACAGACTCAGTGTGAACCAGTCTCTATACTAGACACAGACTCAGTGTGAACCAGTCTCTATACTCGACACAGACTCACTGTGAACCAGTCTCTATACTAGACACAAACTCACTGTGGACCAGTCTCTATACCAGACACAGACTCAGTGTGAACCAGTCTCTATACTAGACACAAACTCACTGTGGACCAGTCTCTATACCAGACACAGACTCAGTGTGAACCAGTCTCTATACCAGACACAGACTCACTGTGGACCAGTCTCTATACCAGACACAGACTCACTGTGAACCAGTCTCTATACTAGACACAAACTCACTGTGGACCAGTCTCTATACCAGACACAGACTCAGTGTGAACCAGTCTCTATACTAGACACAGACTCAGTGTGAACCAGTCTCTATACTCGACACAGACTCACTGTGAACCAGTCTCTATACTAGACACAGACTCAGTGTGAACCAGTCTCTATACTAGACACAGACTCAGTGTGAACCAGTCTCTATACTAGACACAGACTCAGTGTGAACCAGTCTCTATACTAGACACAGACTCAGTGTGAACCAGTCTCTATACCAGACACAGACTCAGTGTGAACCAGTCTCTATACCAGACACAGACTCACTGTGAACCAGTCTCTATACCAGACACAGACTCAGTGTGAACCAGTCTCTATACTAGACACAGACTCAGTGTGAACCAGTCTCTATACTAGACACAGACTCACTGTGAACCAGTCTCTATACCAGACACAGACTCAGTGTGAACCAGTCTCTATACTAGACACAGACTCAGTGTGAACCAGTCTCTATACTAGACACAGACTCAGTGTGAACCAGTCTCTATACCAGACACAGACTGACTGTGAACCAGTCTCTATACTAGACACAGACTCAGTGTGAACCAGGCTCTATACCAGACACAGACTCACTGTGAACCAGTCTCTATACTAGACACAGACTCAGTGTGAACCAGTCTCTATACCAGACACAGACTCACTGTGAACCAGTCTCTATACTAGACACAGACTCAGTTTTAAACCAGTCTCTATTTTAGACACTGACTGACTGTGAACCAGTCTCCATAACAGACACAGACTCAGTGTGAACCAGTCTCTATACTAGACACAGACTCAGTGTGAACCAGTCTCTATACTAGACACAGACTCAGTGTGAACCAGTCTCTATACCAGACACAGACTCACTGTGAACCAGTCTCTATACCAGACAGAGACTCAGTGTGAACCAGTCTCTATACCAGACACAGACTCACTGTGAATCAGTCTCTATACCAGACACAGACTCAGTGTGGACCAGTCTCTATACCAGACACAGACTCACTGTGAAACAGTCTCTATACTAGACACAGACTCACTGTGAACCAGTCTCTATACCAGACACAGACTCACTGTGAACCAGTCTCTACACCAGACACAGACTCACTGTGAACCAGTCTCTATACTAGACACAGACTCACTGTGAATCAGTCTCTATACCAGACACAGACTCAGTGTGGACCAGTCTCTATACTAGACACAGACTCACTGTGAACCAGTCTCTATACCAGACACAGACTCACTGTGAACCAGTCTCTCCTCGACACAGACTCACTGTGAACCAGTCTCTATACCAGACACAGACTCACTGTGAACCAGTCTCCATACTAGACACAGACTCAGTGTGAACCAGTCTCTATACCAGACACAGACTCAGTGTGAACCAGTCTCTATACTAGACACAGACTCAGTTTTAAACCAGTCTCTATTTTAGACACTGACTGACTGTGAACCAGTCTCCATAACAGACACAGACTCAGTGTGAACCAGTCTCTATACTAGACACAGACTCAGTGTGAACCAGTCTCTATACTAGACACAGACTCAGTGTGAACCAGTCTCTATACCAGACACAGACTCACTGTGAACCAGTCTCTATACCAGACAGAGACTCAGTGTGAACCAGTCTCTGTACCAGACACAGACTCACTGTGAATCAGTCTCTATACCAGACACAGACTCACTGTGAATCAGTCTCTATACCAGACACAGACTCAGTGTGGACCAGTCTCTATACCAGACACAGACTCACTGTGAACCAGTCTCTATACTAGACACAGACTCACTGTGAACCAGTCTCTATACCAGACACAGACTCACTGTGAACCAGTCTCTACACCAGACACAGACTCACTGTGAACCAGTTTCTATACTAGACACAGACTCACTGTGAATCAGTCTCTATACCAGACACAGACTCAGTGTGGACCAGTCTCTATACTAGACACAGACTCACTGTGAACCAGTCTCTATACCAGACACAGACTCACTGTGAACCAGTCTCTCCTCGACACAGACTCACTGTGAACCAGTCTCTGTACCAGACACAGACTCACTGTGAACCAGTCTCCATACTAGACACAGACTCAGTGTGAACCAGTCTCTATACCAGACACAGACTCAGTGTGAACCAGTCTCTATACTAGACACAGACTCAGTGTGAACCAGTCTCTATACTAGACACAGACTCAGTGTGAATCAGTCTCTATACCAGACACAGACTCACTGTGAACCAGTCTCTATACCAGACACAGACTCAGTGTGAACCAGTCTCTATACTAGACACAGACTCAGTGTGAACCAGTCTCTATACTAGACACAAACTCACTGTGAACCAGTCTCTATACCAGACACAGGCTCAGTGTGAACCAGTCTCTATACTAGACACAGACTCAGTGTGAACCAGTCTCTATACCAGACACAGACTGACTGTGAACCAGTCTCTATACTAGACACAGACTCACTGTGAACCAGTCTCTATACCAGACACAGACTCACTGTGAACCAGTCTCTATACTAGACACAGACTCACTGTGAACCAGTCTCTATACCAGACACAGACTCACTGTGAACCAGTCTCTATACTAGACACAGACTCAGTGTGAACCAGTCTCTATACCAGACACAGACTCAGTGTGAACCAGTCTCTAGACTAGACACAGACTCACTGTGAACCAGTCTCCATACTAGACACAGACTCACTGTGAACCAGTCTCTATACCAGACACAGACTGACTGTGAACCAGTCTCTATACTAGACACAGACTCAGTGTGAACCAGGCTCTATACCAGACACAGACTCACTGTGAACCAGTCTCTATACTAGACACAGACTCAGTGTGAACCAGTCTCTATACCAGACACAGACTCACTGTGAACCAGTCTCTATACTAGACACAGACTCAGTTTTAAACCAGTCTCTATTTTAGACACTGACTGACTGTGAACCAGTCTCCATAACAGACACAGACTCAGTGTGAACCAGTCTCTATACTAGACACAGACTCAGTGTGAACCAGTCTCTATACTAGACACAGACTCAGTGTGAACCAGTCTCTACACCAGACACAGACTCACTGTGAACCAGTCTCTATACTAGACACAGACTCACTGTGAATCAGTCTCTATACCAGACACAGACTCAGTGTGGACCAGTATCTATACTAGACACAGATTCACTGTGAACCAGTCTCTATACCAGACACAGACTCACTGTGAACCAGTCTCTCCTCGACACAGACTCACTGTGAACCAGTCTCTATACCAGACACAGACTCACTGTGAACCAGTCTCCATACTAGACACAGACTCAGTGTGAACCAGTCTCTATACCAGACACAGACTCAGTGTGAACCAGTCTCTATACTAGACACAGACTCAGTGTGAACAAGTCTCTATACTAGACACAGACTCAGTGTGAATCAGTCTCTATACCAGACACAGACTCCCTGTGAACCAGTCTCTATACCAGACACAGACTCAGTGTGAACCAGTCTCTATACTAGACACAAACTCAGTGTGAACCAGTCTCTATACTAGACACAAACCCACTGTGAACCAGTCTCTATACCAGACAGAGACTCAGTGTGAACCAGTCTCTGTACCAGACACAGACTCACTGTGATTCAGTCTCTATACCAGACACAGACTCACTGTGAATCAGTCTCTATACCAGACACAGACTCAGTGTGGACCAGTCTCTATACCAGACACAGACTCACTGTGAACCAGTCTCTATACTAGACACAGACTCACTGTGAACCAGTCTCTATACCAGACACAGACTCACTGTGAACCAGTCTCTACACCAGACACAGACTCACTGTGAACCAGTTTCTATACTAGACACAGACTCACTGTGAATCAGTCTCTATACCAGACACAGACTCAGTGTGGACCAGTCTCTATACTAGACACAGACTCACTGTGAACCAGTCTCTATACCAGACACAGACTCACTGTGAACCAGTCTCTCCTCGACACAGACTCACTGTGAACCAGTCTCTGTACCAGACACAGACTCACTGTGAACCAGTCTCCATACTAGACACAGACTCAGTGTGAACCAGTCTCTATACCAGACACAGACTCAGTGTGAACCAGTCTCTATACTAGACACAGACTCAGTGTGAACCAGTCTCTATACTAGACACAGACTCAGTGTGAATCAGTCTCTATACCAGACACAGACTCACTGTGAACCAGTCTCTATACCAGACACAGACTCAGTGTGAACCAGTCTCTATACTAGACACAGACTCAGTGTGAACCAGTCTCTATACTAGACACAAACTCACTGTGAACCAGTCTCTATACCAGACACAGGCTCAGTGTGAACCAGTCTCTATACTAGACACAGACTCAGTGTGAACCAGTCTCTATACCAGACACAGACTGACTGTGAACCAGTCTCTATACTAGACACAGACTCACTGTGAACCAGTCTCTATACCAGACACAGACTCACTGTGAACCAGTCTCTATACTAGACACAGACTCACTGTGAACCAGTCTCTATACCAGACACAGACTCACTGTGAACCAGTCTCTATACTAGACACAGACTCAGTGTGAACCAGTCTCTATACCAGACACAGACTCAGTGTGAACCAGTCTCTATACTAGACACAGACTCACTGTGAACCAGTCTCCATACTAGACACAGACTCACTGTGAACCAGTCTCTATACCAGACACAGACTGACTGTGAACCAGTCTCTATACTAGACACAGACTCAGTGTGAACCAGGCTCTATACCAGACACAGACTCACTGTGAACCAGTCTCTATACTAGACACAGACTCAGTGTGAACCAGTCTCTATACCAGACACAGACTCACTGTGAACCAGTCTCTATACTAGACACAGACTCAGTTTTAAACCAGTCTCTATTTTAGACACTGACTGACTGTGAACCAGTCTCCATAACAGACACAGACTCAGTGTGAACCAGTCTCTATACTAGACACAGACTCAGTGTGAACCAGTCTCTATACTAGACACAGACTCAGTGTGAACCAGTCTCTATACCAGACACAGACTCACTGTGAACCAGTCTCTATACCAGACAGAGACTCAGTGTGAACCAGTCTCTACACCAGACACAGACTCACTGTGAACCAGTCTCTATACTAGACACAGACTCACTGTGAATCAGTCTCTATACCAGGCACAGACTCAGTGTGGACCAGTATCTATACTAGACACAGATTCACTGTGAACCAGTCTCTATACCAGACACAGACTCACTGTGAACCAGTCTCTCCTCGACACAGACTCACTGTGAACCAGTCTCTATACCAGACACAGACTCACTGTGAACCAGTCTCCATACTAGACACAGACTCAGTGTGAACCAGTCTCTATACCAGACACAGACTCAGTGTGAACCAGTCTCTATACTAGACACAGACTCAGTGTGAACAAGTCTCTATACTAGACACAGACTCAGTGTGAATCAGTCTCTATACCAGACACAGACTCCCTGTGAACCAGTCTCTATACCAGACACAGACTCAGTGTGAACCAGTCTCTATACTAGACACAGACTCAGTGTGAACCAGTCTCTATACTAGACACAAACTCACTGTGAACCAGTCTCTATACCAGACACAGGCTCAGTGTGAACCAGTCTCTATACTAGACACAGACTCAGTGTGAACCAGTCTCTATACCAGACACAGACTGACTGTGAAACAGTCTCTATACTAGACACAGACTCACTGTGAACCAGTCTCTATACCAGACACAGACTCACTGTGAACCAGTCTCTATACTAGACACAGACTCACTGTGAACCAGTCTCTATACCAGACACAGACTCACTGTGAACCAGTCTCTATACTAGACACAGACTCAGTGTGAACCAGTCTCTATACTAGACACAGACTCAGTTTGAACCAGTCTCTATACTAGACACAAACTCACTGTGAACCAGTCTCTATACCAGACACAGACTCACTGTGAACCAGTTTCTATACAAGACACACACTCACTGTGAACCAGTCTCTATACCAGACCCTGACTCACTGTGAACCAGTCTCTATACTAGACACAGACTCACTGTGAACCAGTCTCTATACCAGGCACAGATTCACTGTGAACCAGTCTCTCTACCAGACACAGACTCACTGTGAACCAGTCTCTATACTAGACACAGACTCAGTGTGAACCAGTCTCTATACTAGACACAGACTCAGTGTGAACCAGTCTCTATACAAGACACAAACTCACTGTGAACCAGTCTCTATACCAGACACAGACTCAGTGTGAACCAGTCTCTATACCAGACACAGACTCACTGTGAATCAGTCTCTATACCAGACACAGACTCAGTGTGGACCAGTCTCTATACCAGACACAGACTCACTGTGAACCAGTCTCTATACGAGACAAAGACTCACTGTGAACCAGTCTCTATACCAGACACAGACTCACTGTGAACCAGTCTCTATACCAGACACAGACTCACTGTGAACCAGTCTCTATACTAGACACAGACTCACTGTGAATCAGTCTCTATACCAGACACAGACTCAGTGTGGACCAGCCTCTATACTAGACACAGACTCACTGTGAACCAGTCTCTATACCAGACACTGACTCACTGTGAACCAGTCTCTCCTCGACACAGACTCAGTGTGAACCAGTCTCTATACCAGACACAGACTCAGTGTGAACCAGTCTCCATACTAGACAGAGACTCAGTGTGAACCAGTCTCTATACCAGACACAGACTCAGTGTGAACCAGTCTCTATACTAGACACAGACTCAGTGTGAACCAGTCTCTATACTAGACACAGACTCAGTGTGAATCAGTCTCTATACCAGACGCAGCCTCACTGTGAACCAGTCTCTATACCAGACACAGACTCAGTGTGAACCAGTCTCTATACTCGACACAGACTCAGTGTGAACCAGTCTCTATACTAGACACAAACTGACTGTGAACCAGTCTCTATACCAGACACAGGCTCAGTGTGAACCAGTCTCTATACTAGACACAGACTCAGTGTGAACCAGTCTCTATACCAGACACAGACTGACTGTGAACCAGTCTCTATACTAGACACAGACTCACTGTGAACCTGTCTCTATACCAGACACAGACTCACTGTGAACCAGTCTCTATACTAGACACAGACTCACTGTGAACCAGTCTCTATACCAGACACAGACTCACTGTGAACCAGTCTCTATACTAGACACAGACTCACTGTGAACCAGTCTCTATACTAGACACAGACTCACTGTGAACCAGTCTCTATGCCAGACACAGACTCAGTGTGAACCAGTCTCTATGCCAGACACAGACTCACTGTGAACCAGTCTCTATACCAGACACAGACTCAGTGTGAACCAGTCTCTATAGTAGACACAGACTCACTGTGAACCAGTCTCTATACCAGACACAGACTCACTGTGATCCAGTCTCTATACCAGACACAGACTCAGTGTGAACCAGTCTCTATACTAGACACAGACTCAGTGTGAACCAGTCTCTATACCAGACACAGACTCACTGTGAACCAGTCTCTATACTAGACACAGACTTTGTGTGAACCAGTCTCTATACTAGACACAAACTCACTGTGAACCAGTCTCTATACCAGACACAGACTCAGTGTGAACCAGTCTCTATACTAGACACAGACTCAGTTTTAAACCAGTCTCTATACTAGACACTGACTCACTGTGAACCAGTCTCTATACCAGACACAGACTCACTGTGGACCAGTCTCTATACTAGACACAGACTCTGTGTGAACCAGTCTCTATACTAGACACAGACTCACTGTGAACCAGTCTCTATACCAGACACTGACTCACTGTGAACCAGTCTCTCCTCGACACAGACTCACTGTGAACCAGTCTCTATACCAGACACAGACTCAGTGTGAACCAGTCTCCATACTAGACACAGACTCAGTGTGAACCAGTCTCTATACCAGACACAGACTCAGTGTGAACCAGTCTCTATACTAGACACAGACTCAGTGTGAATCAGTCTCTATACCAGACACAGCCTCACTGTGAACCAGTCTCTATACCAGACACAGACTCAGTGTGAACCAGTCTCTATACTAGACACAGACTCAGTGTGAACCAGTCTCTATACTAGACACAGACTCAGTGTGAACCAGTCTCTATACTAGACACAAACTGACTGTGAACCAGTCTCTATACCAGACACTGGCTCAGTGTGAACCTGTCTCTATACTAGACACAGACTCAGTGTGAACCAGTCTCTATACCAGACACAGACTGACTGTGAACCAGTCTCTATACTAGACACAGACTCACTGTGAACCTGTCTCTATACCAGACACAGACTCACTGTGAACCAGTCTCTATACTAGACACAGACTCACTGTGAACCAGTCTCTATACCAGACACAGACTCACTGTGAACCAGTCTCTATACTAGACACAGACTCACTGTGAACCAGTCTCTATACCAGACACAGACTCACTGTGAACCAGTCTCTATACCAGACACAGACTCACTGTGAACCAGTCTCTATACTAGACACAGACTCACTGTGAACCAGTCTCTATGCCAGACACAGACTCAGTGTGAACCAGTCTCTATGCCAGACACAGACTCACTGTGAACCAGTCTCTATACCAGACACAGACTCAGTGTGAACCAGTCTCTTTAGTAGACACAGACTCACTGTGAACCAGTCTCTATACCAGACACAGACTCACTGTGATCCAGTCTCTATACCAGACACAGACTCACTGTGAACCAGTCTCTATACTAGACACAGACTCAGTGTGAACCAGTCTCTATACTAGACACAGACTCAGTGTGAACCAGTCTCTATACCAGACACAGACTCACTGTGAACCAGTCTCTATACCAGACAGAGACTCAGTGTGAATCAGTCTCTATACCAGACACAGACTCACTGTGAATCAGTCGCTATACCAGACACAGACTCAGTGTGGACCAGTCTCTATACCAGACACAGACTCACTGTGAACCAGTCTCTATACTAGACACAGACTCACTGTGAACCAGTCTCTATACCAGACACAGACTCACTGTGAACCAGTCTCTATACCAGACACAGACTCACTGTGAACCAGTCTCTATACTAGACACAGACTCACTGTGAATCAGTCTCTATACCAGACACAGACTCAGTGTGGACCAGTCTCTATACTAGACACAGACTCAGTGTGGACCAGTCTCTATACTAGACACAGACTCACTGTGAACCAGTCTCTATACCAGACACAGACTCAGTGTGGACCAGTCTCTATACTAGACACAGACTCACTGTGAACCAGTCTCTATACCAGACACAGACTCACTGTGAACCAGTCTCTCCTCGACACAGACTCACTGTGAACCAGTCTCTGTACCAGACACAGACTCACTGTGAACCAGTCTCCATACTAGACACAGACTCAGTGTGAACCAGTCTCTATACCAGACACAGACTCAGTGTGAACCAGTCTCTATACTAGACACAGACTCAGTGTGAACCAGTCTCTATACTAGACACAGACTCAGTGTGAATCAGTCTCTATACCAGACACAGACTCACTGTGAACCAGTCTCTATACCAGACACAGACTCAGTGTGAACCAGTCTCTATACTAGACACAGACTCAGTGTGAACCAGTCTCTATACTAGACACAAACTCACTGTGAACCAGTCTCTATACCAGACACAGGCTCAGTGTGAACCAGTCTCTATACTAGACACAGACTCAGTGTGAACCAGTCTCTATACCAGACACAGACTGACTGTGAACCAGTCTCTATACTAGACACAGACTCACTGTGAACCAGTCTCTATACCAGACACAGACTCACTGTGAACCAGTCTCTATACTAGACACAGACTCACTGTGAACCAGTCTCTATACCAGACACAGACTCACTGTGAACCAGTCTCTATACTAGACACAGACTCAGTGTGAACCAGTCTCTATACCAGACACAGACTCAGTGTGAACCAGTCTCTATACTAGACACAGACTCACTGTGAACCAGTCTCCATACTAGACACAGACTCACTGTGAACCAGTCTCTATACCAGACACAGACTGACTGTGAATCAGTCTCTATACTAGACACAGACTCAGTGTGAACCAGGCTCTATACCAGACACAGACTCACTGTGAACCAGTCTCTATACTAGACACAGACTCAGTGTGAACCAGTCTCTATACCAGACACAGACTCACTGTGAACCAGTCTCTATACTAGACACAGACTCAGTTTTAAACCAGTCTCTATTTTAGACACTGACTGACTGTGAACCAGTCTCCATAACAGACACAGACTCAGTGTGAACCAGTCTCTATACTAGACACAGACTCAGTGTGAACCAGTCTCTATACTAGACACAGACTCAGTGTGAACCAGTCTCTATACCAGACACAGACTCACTGTGAACCAGTCTCTATACCAGACAGAGACTCAGTGTGAACCAGTCTCTACACCAGACACAGACTCACTGTGAACCAGTCTCTATACTAGACACAGACTCACTGTGAATCAGTCTCTATACCAGACACAGACTCAGTGTGGACCAGTATCTATACTAGACACAGATTCACTGTGAACCAGTCTCTATACCAGACACAGACTCACTGTGAACCAGTCTCTCCTCGACACAGACTCACTGTGAACCAGTCTCTATACCAGACACAGACTCACTGTGAACCAGTCTCCATACTAGACACAGACTCAGTGTGAACCAGTCTCTATACCAGACACAGACTCAGTGTGAACCAGTCTCTATACTAGACACAGACTCAGTGTGAACAAGTCTCTATACTAGACACAGACTCACTGTGAACCAGTCTCTATACCAGACACAGACTCACTGTGAACCAGTCTCTATACCAGACACAGACTCACTGTGAACCAGTCTCTATACTAGACACAGACTCACTGTGAATCAGTCTCTATACCAGACACAGACTCAGTGTGGACCAGTCTCTATACTAGACACAGACTCAGTGTGGACCAGTCTCTATACTAGACACAGACTCACTGTGAACCAGTCTCTATACCAGACACAGACTCAGTGTGGACCAGTCTCTATACTAGACACAGACTCACTGTGAACCAGTCTCTATACCAGACACAGACTCACTGTGAACCAGTCTCTCCTCGACACAGACTCACTGTGAACCAGTCTCTGTACCAGACACAGACTCACTGTGAACCAGTCTCCATACTAGACACAGACTCAGTGTGAACCAGTCTCTATACCAGACACAGACTCAGTGTGAACCAGTCTCTATACTAGACACAGACTCAGTGTGAACCAGTCTCTATACTAGACACAGACTCAGTGTGAATCAGTCTCTATACCAGACACAGACTCACTGTGAACCAGTCTCTATACCAGACACAGACTCAGTGTGAACCAGTCTCTATACTAGACACAGACTCAGTGTGAACCAGTCTCTATACTAGACACAAACTCACTGTGAACCAGTCTCTATACCAGACACAGGCTCAGTGTGAACCAGTCTCTATACTAGACACAGACTCAGTGTGAACCAGTCTCTATACCAGACACAGACTGACTGTGAACCAGTCTCTATACTAGACACAGACTCACTGTGAACCAGTCTCTATACCAGACACAGACTCACTGTGAACCAGTCTCTATACTAGACACAGACTCACTGTGAACCAGTCTCTATACCAGACACAGACTCACTGTGAACCAGTCTCTATACTAGACACAGACTCAGTGTGAACCAGTCTCTATACCAGACACAGACTCAGTGTGAACCAGTCTCTATACTAGACACAGACTCACTGTGAACCAGTCTCCATACTAGACACAGACTCACTGTGAACCAGTCTCTATACCAGACACAGACTGACTGTGAATCAGTCTCTATCCTAGACACAGACTCAGTGTGAACCAGGCTCTATACCAGACACAGACTCACTGTGAACCAGTCTCTATACTAGACACAGACTCAGTGTGAACCAGTCTCTATACCAGACACAGACTCACTGTGAACCAGTCTCTATACTAGACACAGACTCAGTTTTAAACCAGTCTCTATTTTAGACACTGACTGACTGTGAACCAGTCTCCATAACAGACACAGACTCAGTGTGAACCAGTCTCTATACTAGACACAGACTCAGTGTGAACCAGTCTCTATACTAGACACAGACTCAGTGTGAACCAGTCTCTATACCAGACACAGACTCACTGTGAACCAGTCTCTATACCAGACAGAGACTCAGTGTGAACCAGTCTCTACACCAGACACAGACTCACTGTGAACCAGTCTCTATACTAGACACAGACTCACTGTGAATCAGTCTCTATACCAGACACAGACTCAGTGTGGACCAGTATCTATACTAGACACAGATTCACTGTGAACCAGTCTCTATACCAGACACAGACTCACTGTGAACCAGTCTCTCCTCGACACAGACTCACTGTGAACCAGTCTCTATACCAGACACAGACTCACTGTGAACCAGTCTCCATACTAGACACAGACTCAGTGTGAACCAGTCTCTATACCAGACACAGACTCAGTGTGAACCAGTCTCTATACTAGACACAGACTCAGTGTGAACAAGTCTCTATACTAGACACAGACTCAGTGTGAATCAGTCTCTATACCAGACACAGACTCCCTGTGAACCAGTCTCTATACTAGACACAAACTCACTGTGAACCAGTCTCTATACCAGACAGAGACTCAGTGTGAACCAGTCTCTGTACCAGACACAGACTCACTGTGAATCAGTCTCTATACCAGACACAGACTCACTGTGAATCAGTCTCTATACCAGACACAGACTCAGTGTGGACCAGTCTCTATACCAGACACAGACTCACTGTGAACCAGTCTCTATACTAGACACAGACTCACTGTGAACCAGTCTCTATACCAGACACAGACTCACTGTGAACCAGTCTCTACACCAGACACAGACTCACTGTGAACCAGTTTCTATACTAGACACAGACTCACTGTGAATCAGTCTCCATACCAGACACAGACTCAGTGTGGACCAGTCTCTATACTAGACACAGACTCACTGTGAACCAGTCTCTATACCAGACACAGACTCACTGTGAACCAGTCTCTCCTCGACACAGACTCACTGTGAACCAGTCTCTGTACCAGACACAGACTCACTGTGAACCAGTCTCCATACTAGACACAGACTCAGTGTGAACCAGTCTCTATACCAGACACAGACTCAGTGTGAACCAGTCTCTATACTAGACACAGACTCAGTGTGAACCAGTCTCTATACTAGACACAGACTCAGTGTGAATCAGTCTCTATACCAGACACAGACTCACTGTGAACCAGTTTCTATACCAGACACAGACTCAGTGTGAACCAGTCTCTATACTAGACACAGACTCAGTGTGAACCAGTCTCTATACTAGACACAAACTCACTGTGAACCAGTCTCTATACCAGACACAGGCTCAGTGTGAACCAGTCTCTATACTAGACACAGACTCAGTGTGAACCAGTCTCTATACCAGACACAGACTGACTGTGAACCAGTCTCTATACTAGACACAGACTCACTGTGAACCAGTCTCTATACCAGACACAGACTCACTGTGAACCAGTCTCTATACTAGACACAGACTCACTGTGAACCAGTCTCTATACCAGACACAGACTCACTGTGAACCAGTCTCTATACTAGACACAGACTCAGTGTGAACCAGTCTCTATACCAGACACAGACTCAGTGTGAACCAGTCTCTATACTAGACACAGACTCACTGTGAACCAGTCTCCATACTAGACACAGACTCACTGTGAACCAGTCTCTATACCAGACACAGACTGACTGTGAACCAGTCTCTATACTAGACACAGACTCAGTGTGAACCAGGCTCTATACCAGACACAGACTCACTGTGAACCAGTCTCTATACTAGACACAGACTCAGTGTGAACCAGTCTCTATACCAGACACAGACTCACTGTGAACCAGTCTCTATACTAGACACAGACTCAGTTTTAAACCAGTCTCTATTTTAGACACTGACTGACTGTGAACCAGTCTCCATAACAGACACAGACTCAGTGTGAACCAGTCTCTATACTAGACACAGACTCAGTGTGAACCAGTCTCTATACTAGACACAGACTCAGTGTGAACCAGTCTCTATACCAGACACAGACTCACTGTGAACCAGTCTCTATACCAGACAGAGACTCAGTGTGAACCAGTCTCTACACCAGACACAGACTCACTGTGAACCAGTCTCTATACTAGACACAGACTCACTGTGAATCAGTCTCTATACCAGGCACAGACTCAGTGTGGACCAGTATCTATACTAGACACAGATTCACTGTGAACCAGTCTCTATACCAGACACAGACTCACTGTGAACCAGTCTCTCCTCGACACAGACTCACTGTGAACCAGTCTCTATACCAGACACAGACTCACTGTGAACCAGTCTCCATACTAGACACAGACTCAGTGTGAACCAGTCTCTATACCAGACACAGACTCAGTGTGAACCAGTCTCTATACTAGACACAGACTCAGTGTGAACAAGTCTCTATACTAGACACAGACTCAGTGTGAATCAGTCTCTATACCAGACACAGACTCCCTGTGAACCAGTCTCTATACCAGACACAGACTCAGTGTGAACCAGTCTCTGTACTAGACACAGACTCAGTGTGAACCAGTCTCTATACTAGACACAAACTCACTGTGAACCAGTCTCTATACCAGACACAGGCTCAGTGTGAACCAGTCTCTATACTAGACACAGACTCAGTGTGAACCAGTCTCTATACCAGACACAGACTGACTGTGAAACAGTCTCTATACTAGACACAGACTCACTGTGAACCAGTCTCTATACCAGACACAGACTCACTGTGAACCAGTCTCGATACTAGACACAGACTCACTGTGAACCAGTCTCTATACCAGACACAGACTCACTGTGAACCAGTCTCTATACTAGACACAGACTCAGTTTGAACCAGTCTCTATACTAGACACAAACTCACTGTGAACCAGTCTCTATACCAGACACAGACTCACTGTGAACCAGTTTCTATACAAGACACACACTCACTGTGAACCAGTCTCTATACCAGACCCTGACTCACTGTGAACCAGTCTCTATACTAGACACAGACTCACTGTGAACCAGTCTCTATACCAGGCACAGATTCACTGTGAACCAGTCTCTCTACCAGACACAGACTCACTTTGAACCAGTCTCTATACTAGACACAGACTCAGTGTGAACCAGTCTCTATACTAGACACAGACTCAGTGTGAACCAGTCTCTATACAAGACACAAACTCACTGTGAACCAGTCTCTATACCAGACACAGACTCAGTGTGAACCAGTCTCTATACCAGACACAGACTCACTGTGAATCAGTCTCTATACCAGACACAGACTCAGTGTTTACCAGTCTCTATACCAGACACAGACTCACTGTGATCCAGTCTCTATACTAGACACAGACTCACTGAGAACCAGTCTCTATACCAGACACAGACTCACTGTGAACCAGTCTCTATACCAGACACAGACTCACTGTGAACCAGTCTCTATACTAGACACAGACTCACTGTGAATCAGTCTCTATACCAGACACAGACTCAGTGTGGACCAGCCTCTATACTAGACACAGACTCACTGTGAACCAGTCTCTATACCAGACACTGACTCACTGTGAACCAGTCTCTCCTCGACACAGACTCAGTGTGAACCAGTCTCTATACCAGACACAGACTCAGTGTGAACCAGTCTCCATACTAGACAGAGACTCAGTGTGAACCAGTCTCTATACCAGACACAGACTCAGTGTGAACCAGTCTCTATACTAGACACAGACTCAGTGTGAACCAGTCTCTATACTAGACACAGACTCAGTGTGAATCAGTCTCTATACCAGACACAGCCTCACTGTGAACCAGTCTCTATACCAGACACAGACTCAGTGTGAACCAGTCTCTATACTCGACACAGACTCAGTGTGAACCAGTCTCTATACTAGACACAAACTGACTGTGAACCAGTCTCTATACCAGACACAGGCTCAGTGTGAACCAGTCTCTATACTAGACACAGACTCAGTGTGAACCAGTCTCTATACCAGACACAGACTGACTGTGAACCAGTCTCTATACTAGACACAGACTCACTGTGAACCTGTCTCTATACCAGACACAGACTCACTGTGAACCAGTCTCTATACTAGACACAGACTCACTGTGAACCAGTCTCTATACCAGACACAGACTCACTGTGAACCAGTCTCTATACTAGACACAGACTCACTGTGAACCAGTCTCTATACCAGACACAGACTCACTGTGAACCAGTCTCTATACCAGACACAGACTCACTGTGAACCAGTCTCTATACTAGACACAGACTCACTGTGAACCAGTCTCTATGCCAGACACAGACTCAGTGTGAACCAGTCTCTATGCCAGACACAGACTCACTGTGAACCAGTCTCTATACCAGACACAGACTCAGTGTGAACCAGTCTCTATAGTAGACACAGACTCACTGTGAACCAGTCTCTATACCAGACACAGACTCACTGTGATCCAGTCTCTATACCAGACACAGACTCACTGTGAACCAGTCTCTATACTAGACACAGACTGACTGTGAACCAGTCTCTATACCAGACACAGACTCACTGTGAACCAGTCTCTATACCAGACACAGACTCAGTGTGAACCAGTCTCTATACTAGACACAAACTGACTGTGAACCAGTCTCTATACCAGACACTGGATCAGTGTGAACCAGTCTCTATACTAGACACAGACTCAGTGTGAACCAGTCTCTATACCAGACACAGACTGACTGTGAACCAGTCTCTATACTAGACACAGACTCACTGTGAACCTGTCTCTATACCAGACACAGACTCACTGTGAACCAGTCTCTATACTAGACACAGACTCACTGTGAACCAGTCTCTATACCAGACACAGACTCACTGTGAACCAGTCTCTATACTAGACACAGACTCACTGTGAACCAGTCTCTATACCAGACACAGACTCACTGTGAACCAGTCTCTATACCAGACACAGACTCAGTGTGGACCAGTATCTATACTAGACACAGACTCACTGTGAACCAGTCTCTATACCAGACACAGACTCACTGTGAACTAGTCTCTCCTCGACACAGACTCACTGTGAACCAGTCTCTATACCAGACACAGACTCACTGTGAACCAGTCTCCATACTAGACACAGACTCAGTGTGAACCAGTCTCTATACCAGACACAGACTCAGTGTGAACCAGTCTCTATACTAGACACAGACTCAGTGTGAACAAGTCTCTATACTAGACACAGACTCAGTGTGAATCAGTCTCTATACCAGACACAGACTCCCTGTGAACCAGTCTCTATACTAGACACAAACTCACTGTGAACCAGTCTCTATACCAGACAGAGACTCAGTGTGAACCAGTCTCTGTACCAGACACAGACTCACTGTGTATCAGTCTCTATACCAGACACAGACTCACTGTGAATCAGTCTCTATACCAGACACAGACTCAGTGTGGACCAGTCTCTATACCAGACACAGACTCACTGTGAACCAGTCTCTATACTAGACACAGACTCACTGTGAACCAGTCTCTATACCAGACACAGACTCACTGTGAACCAGTCTCTACACCAGACACAGACTCACTGTGAACCAGTTTCTATACTAGACACAGACTCACTGTGAATCAGTCTCCATACCAGACACAGACTCAGTGTGGACCAGTCTCTATACTAGACACAGACTCACTGTGAACCAGTCTCTATACCAGACACAGACTCACTGTGAACCAGTCTCTCCTCGACACAGACTCACTGTGAACCAGTCTCTGTACCAGACACAGACTCACTGTGAACCAGTCTCCATACTAGACACAGACTCAGTGTGAACCAGTCTCTATACCAGACACAGACTCAGTGTGAACCAGTCTCTATACTAGACACAGACTCAGTGTGAACCAGTCTCTATACTAGACACAGACTCAGTGTGAATCAGTCTCTATACCAGACACAGACTCACTGTGAACCAGTTTCTATACCAGACACAGACTCAGTGTGAACCAGTCTCTATACTAGACACAGACTCAGTGTGAACCAGTCTCTATACTAGACACAAACTCACTGTGAACCAGTCTCTATACCAGACACAGGCTCAGTGTGAACCAGTCTCTATACTAGACACAGACTCAGTGTGAACCAGTCTCTATACCAGACACAGACTGACTGTGAACCAGTCTCTATACTAGACACAGACTCACTGTGAACCAGTCTCTATACCAGACACAGACTCACTGTGAACCAGTCTCTATACTAGACACAGACTCACTGTGAACCAGTCTCTATACCAGACACAGACTCACTGTGAACCAGTCTCTATACTAGACACAGACTCAGTGTGAACCAGTCTCTATACCAGACACAGACTCAGTGTGAACCAGTCTCTATACTAGACACAGACTCACTGTGAACCAGTCTCCATACTAGACACAGACTCACTGTGAACCAGTCTCTATACCAGACACAGACTGACTGTGAACCAGTCTCTATACTAGACACAGACTCAGTGTGAACCAGGCTCTATACCAGACACAGACTCACTGTGAACCAGTCTCTATACTAGACACAGACTCAGTGTGAACCAGTCTCTATACCAGACACAGACTCACTGTGAACCAGTCTCTATACTAGACACAGACTCAGTTTTAAACCAGTCTCTATTTTAGACACTGACTGACTGTGAACCAGTCTCCATAACAGACACAGACTCAGTGTGAACCAGTCTCTATACTAGACACAGACTCAGTGTGAACCAGTCTCTATACTAGACACAGACTCAGTGTGAACCAGTCTCTATACCAGACACAGACTCACTGTGAACCAGTCTCTATACCAGACAGAGACTCAGTGTGAACCAGTCTCTACACCAGACACAGACTCACTGTGAACCAGTCTCTATACTAGACACAGACTCACTGTGAATCAGTCTCTATACCAGGCACAGACTCAGTGTGGACCAGTATCTATACTAGACACAGATTCACTGTGAACCAGTCTCTATACCAGACACAGACTCACTGTGAACCAGTCTCTCCTCGACACAGACTCACTGTGAACCAGTCTCTATACCAGACACAGACTCACTGTGAACCAGTCTCCATACTAGACACAGACTCAGTGTGAACCAGTCTCTATACCAGACACAGACTCAGTGTGAACCAGTCTCTATACTAGACACAGACTCAGTGTGAACAAGTCTCTATACTAGACACAGACTCAGTGTGAATCAGTCTCTATACCAGACACAGACTCCCTGTGAACCAGTCTCTATACCAGACACAGACTCAGTGTGAACCAGTCTCTGTACTAGACACAGACTCAGTGTGAACCAGTCTCTATACTAGACACAAACTCACTGTGAACCAGTCTCTATACCAGACACAGGCTCAGTGTGAACCAGTCTCTATACTAGACACAGACTCAGTGTGAACCAGTCTCTATACCAGACACAGACTGACTGTGAAACAGTCTCTATACTAGACACAGACTCACTGTGAACCAGTCTCTATACCAGACACAGACTCACTGTGAACCAGTCTCGATACTAGACACAGACTCACTGTGAACCAGTCTCTATACCAGACACAGACTCACTGTGAACCAGTCTCTATACTAGACACAGACTCAGTTTGAACCAGTCTCTATACTAGACACAAACTCACTGTGAACCAGTCTCTATACCAGACACAGACTCACTGTGAACCAGTTTCTATACAAGACACACACTCACTGTGAACCAGTCTCTATACCAGACCCTGACTCACTGTGAACCAGTCTCTATACTAGACACAGACTCACTGTGAACCAGTCTCTATACCAGGCACAGATTCACTGTGAACCAGTCTCTCTACCAGACACAGACTCACTTTGAACCAGTCTCTATACTAGACACAGACTCAGTGTGAACCAGTCTCTATACTAGACACAGACTCAGTGTGAACCAGTCTCTATACAAGACACAAACTCACTGTGAACCAGTCTCTATACCAGACACAGACTCAGTGTGAACCAGTCTCTATACCAGACACAGACTCACTGTGAATCAGTCTCTATACCAGACACAGACTCAGTGTGGACCAGTCTCTATACCAGACACAGACTCACTGTGATCCAGTCTCTATACTAGACACAGACTCACTGAGAACCAGTCTCTATACCAGACACAGACTCACTGTGAACCAGTCTCTATACCAGACACAGACTCACTGTGAACCAGTCTCTATACTAGACACAGACTCACTGTGAATCAGTCTCTATACCAGACACAGACTCAGTGTGGACCAGCCTCTATACTAGACACAGACTCACTGTGAACCAGTCTCTATACCAGACACTGACTCACTGTGAACCAGTCTCTCCTCGACACAGACTCAGTGTGAACCAGTCTCTATACCAGACACAGACTCAGTGTGAACCAGTCTCCATACTAGACAGAGACTCAGTGTGAACCAGTCTCGAGACCAGACACAGACTCAGTGTGAACCAGTCTCTATACTAGACACAGACTCAGTGTGAACCAGTCTCTATACTAGACACAGACTCAGTGTGAATCAGTCTCTATACCAGACACAGCCTCACTGTGAACCAGTCTCTATACCAGACACAGACTCAGTGTGAACCAGTCTCTATACTCGACACAGACTCAGTGTGAACCAGTCTCTATACTAGACACAAACTGACTGTGAACCAGTCTCTATACCAGACACAGGCTCAGTGTGAACCAGTCTCTATACTAGACACAGACTCAGTGTGAACCAGTCTCTATACCAGACACAGACTGACTGTGAACCAGTCTCTATACTAGACACAGACTCACTGTGAACCTGTCTCTATACCAGACACAGACTCACTGTGAACCAGTCTCTATACTAGACACAGACTCACTGTGAACCAGTCTCTATACCAGACACAGACTCACTGTGAACCAGTCTCTATACTAGACACAGACTCACTGTGAACCAGTCTCTATACCAGACACAGACTCACTGTGAACCAGTCTCTATACCAGACACAGACTCACTGTGAACCAGTCTCTATACTAGACACAGACTCACTGTGAACCAGTCTCTATGCCAGACACAGACTCAGTGTGAACCAGTCTCTATGCCAGACACAGACTCACTGTGAACCAGTCTCTATACCAGACACAGACTCAGTGTGAACCAGTCTCTATAGTAGACACAGACTCACTGTGAACCAGTCTCTATACCAGACACAGACTCACTGTGATCCAGTCTCTATACCAGACACAGACTCACTGTGAACCAGTCTCTATACTAGACACAGACTGACTGTGAACCAGTCTCTATACCAGACACAGACTCACTGTGAACCAGTCTCTATACCAGACACAGACTCAGTGTGAACCAGTCTCTATACTAGACACAAACTGACTGTGAACCAGTCTCTATACCAGACACTGGATCAGTGTGAACCAGTCTCTATACTAGACACAGACTCAGTGTGAACCAGTCTCTATACCAGACACAGACTGACTGTGAACCAGTCTCTATACTAGACACAGACTCACTGTGAACCTGTCTCTATACCAGACACAGACTCACTGTGAACCAGTCTCTATACTAGACACAGACTCACTGTGAACCAGTCTCTATACCAGACACAGACTCACTGTGAACCAGTCTCTATACTAGACACAGACTCACTGTGAACCAGTCTCTATACCAGACACAGACTCACTGTGAACCAGTCTCTATACCAGACACAGACTCACTGTGAACCAGTCTCTATACTAGACACAGACTCACTGTGAACCAGTCTCTATGCCAGACACAGACTCAGTGTGAACCAGTCTCTATGCCAGACACAGACTCACTGTGAAACAGTCTCTATACCAGACACAGACTCAGTGTGAACCAGTCTCTTTAGTAGACACAGACTCACTGTGAACCAGTCTCTATACCAGACACAGACTCACTGTGATCCAGTCTCTATACCAGACACAGACTCAGTGTGAACCAGTCTCTATACTAGACACAGACTCAGTGTGAACCAGTCTCTATACTACATACAGACTCAGTGTGAACCAGTCTCTATACCAGACACAGACTCACTGTGAACCAGTCTCTATACTAGACACAGACTTTGTGTGAACCAGTCTCTATACTAGACACAAACTCACTGTGAACCAGTCTCTATACCAGACACAGACTCAGTGTGAACCAGTCTCTATACTAGACACAGACTCAGTTTTAAACCAGTCTCTATACTAGACACTGACTCACTGTGAACCAGTCTCTATACCAGACACAGACTCACTGTGGACCAGTCTCTATACTAGACACAGACTCACTGTGAACCAGTCTCTATACTAGACACAGACTCACTGTGAACCAGTCTCTATACCAGACACAGACTCACTGTGAAACAGTCTCTATACTAGACACAGACTCACTGTGAACCAGTCTCTATACCAGACACAGACTCACTGTTAACCAGTCTCTATACCAGACACAGACTCACTGTGAACCAGTCTCTATACTAGACACAGACTCACTGTGAACCAGTCTCTATGCCAGACACAGACTCAGTGTGAACCAGTCTCTATGCCAGAATCAGACTCACTGTGAACCAGTCTCTATACCAGACACAGACTCAGTGTGAACCAGTCTCTATAGTAGACACAGACTCACTGTGAACCAGTCTCTATACCAGACACAGACTCACTGTGATCCAGTCTCTATACCCGACACAGACTCACTGTGAACCAGTCTCTAGACTAGACACAGACTCAGTGTGAACCAGTCTCTATACTAGACACAGACTCAGTGTGAACCAGTCTCTATACCAGACACAGACTCACTGTGAACCAGTCTCTATACTAGACACAGACTTTGTGTGAACCAGTCTCTATACTAGACACAAACTCACTGTGAACCAGTCTCTATACCAGACACAGACTCAGTGTGAACCAGTCTCTATACTAGACACAGACTCAGTTTTAAACCAGTCTCTATACTAGACACTGACTCACTGTGAACCAGTCTCTATACCAGACACAGACTCACTGTGGACCAGTCTCTATACTAGACACAGACTCTGTGTGAACCAGTCTCTATGCTAGACACAGACTCACTGTGAACCAGTCTCTATACCAGACACTGACTCACTGTGAACCAGTCTCTCCTCGACACAGACTCACTGTGAACCAGTCTCTATACCAGACACAGACTCAGTGTGAACCAGTCTCTATACCAGACACAGCCTCACTGTGAACCAGTCTCTATACCAGACACAGACTCAGTGTGAACCAGTCTCTATACTAGACACAGACTCAGTGTGAACCTGTCTCTATACTAGACACAGACTCAGTGTGAACCAGTCTCTATACCAGACACAGCCTCACTGTGAACCAGTCTCTATACCAGACACAGACTCACTGTGAACAAGTCTCTATACTAGACACAAACTCACTGTGAACCAGTCTCTATACCAGACAGAGACTCAGTGTGAACCAGTCTCTATACCAGACACAGACTCACTGTGGACCAGTCTCTATACCAGACACAGACTCACTGTGAACCAGTCTCTATACTAGACACAGACTCACTGTGAACCAGTCTCTATACCAGACACAGCCTCACTGTGAACCAGTCTCTATACCAGACACAGACTCTGTGTGAACCAGTCTCTATACTAGACACAGACTCAGTGTGAACCAGTCTCTATACTAGACACAAACTGACTGTGAACCAGTCTCTATACCAGACACTGGCTCAGTGTGATCCAGTCTCTATACTAGACACAGACTCAGTGTGAACCAGTCTCTATACCAGACACAGACTGACTGTGAACCAGTCTCTATACTAGACACAGACTCACTGTGAACCTGTCTCTATACCAGACACAGACTCACTGTGAACCAGTCTCTATACTAGACACAGACTCACTGTGAACCAGTCTCTATACCAGACACAGACTCACTGTGAACCAGTCTCTATACTAGACACAGACTCACTGTGAACCAGTCTCTATACCAGACACAGACTCACTGTGAACCAGTCTCTATACCAGACACAGACTCACTGTGAACCAGTCTCTATACTAGACACAGACTCACTGTGAACCAGTCTCTATGCCAGACACAGACTCAGTGTGAACCAGTCTCTATGCCAGACACAGACTCACTGTGAACCAGTCTCTATACCAGACACAGACTCAGTGTGAACCAGTCTCTTTAGTAGACACAGACTCACTGTGAACCAGTCTCTATACCAGACACAGACTCACTGTGATCCAGTCTCTATACCAGACACAGACTCACTGTGAACCAGTCTCTATACTAGACACAGACTCAGTGTGAACCAGTCTCTATACTAGATACAGACTCAGTGTGAACCAGTCTCTATACCAGACACAGACTCACTGTGAACCAGTCTCTATACTAGACACAGACTTTGTGTGAACCAGTCTCTATACTAGACACAAACTCACTGTGAACCAGTCTCTATACCAGACACAGACTCAGTGTGAACCAGTCTCTATACTAGACACAGACTCAGTTTTAAACCAGTCTCTATACTAGACACTGACTCACTGTGAACCAGTCTCTATACCAGACACAGACTCACTGTGGACCAGTCTCTATACTAGACACAGACTCACTGTGAACCAGTCTCTATACTAGACACAGACTCACTGTGAACCAGTCTCTATACCAGACACAGACTCACTGTGAACCAGTCTCTATACTAGACACAGACTCACTGTGAACCAGTCTCTATACCAGACACAGACTCACTGTGAACCAGTCTCTATACCAGA
The DNA here is from genome assembly GCF_047496885.1 of Scyliorhinus torazame. Lineage (NCBI taxonomy): Eukaryota > Metazoa > Chordata > Chondrichthyes > Carcharhiniformes > Scyliorhinidae > Scyliorhinus > Scyliorhinus torazame. The sequence goes on from NC_092728.1 coordinate 22,540,677, forward strand.
CACAGACTCACTGTGAACCAGTCTCTATACTAGACACAGACTCACTGTGAACCAGTCTCTATGCCAGACACAGACTCAGTGTGAACCAGTCTCTATGCCAGACACAGACTCACTGTGAACCAGTCTCTATACCAGACACAGACGCAGTGTGAACCAGTCTCTACACCAGACACAGACTCACTGTGAACCAGTCTCTATACTAGACACAGACTCACTGTGAATCAGTCTCTATACCAGACACAGACTCAGTGTGGACCAGTATCTATACTAGACACAGATTCACTGTGAACCAGTCTCTATACCAGACACAGACTCACTGTGAACCAGTCTCTCCTCGACACAGACTCACTGTGAACCAGTCTCTATACCAGACACAGACTCACTGTGAACCAGTCTCCATACTAGACACAGACTCAGTGTGAACCAGTCTCTATACCAGACACAGACTCAGTGTGAACCAGTCTCTATACTAGACACAGACTCAGTGTGAACAAGTCTCTATACTAGACACAGACTCAGTGTGAATCAGTCTCTATACCAGACACAGACTCCCTGTGAACCAGTCTCTATACCAGACACAGACTCAGTGTGAACCAGTCTCTATACTAGACACAAACTCAGTGTGAACCAGTCTCTATACTAGACACAAACTCACTGTGAACCAGTCTCTATACCAGACAGAGACTCAGTGTGAACCAGTCTCTGTACCAGACACAGACTCACTGTGAATCAGTCTCTATACCAGACACAGACTCACTGTGAATCAGTCTCTATACCAGACACAGACTCAGTGTGGACCAGTCTCTATACCAGACAGACTCACTGTGAACCAGTCTCTATACTAGACACAGACTCACTGTGAACCAGTCTCTATACCAGACACAGACTCACTGTGAACCAGTCTCTACACCAGACACAGACTCACTGTGAACCAGTTTCTATACTAGACACAGACTCACTGTGAATCAGTCTCTATACCAGACACAGACTCAGTGTGGACCAGTCTCTATACTAGACACAGACTCACTGTGAACCAGTCTCTATACCAGACACAGACTCACTGTGAACCAGTCTCTCCTCGACACAGACTCACTGTGAACCAGTCTCTGTACCAGACACAGACTCACTGTGAACCAGTCTCCATACTAGACACAGACTCAGTGTGAACCAGTCTCTATACCAGACACAGACTCAGTGTGAACCAGTCTCTATACTAGACACAGACTCAGTGTGAACCAGTCTCTATACTAGACACAGACTCAGTGTGAATCAGTCTCTATACCAGACACAGACTCACTGTGAACCAGTCTCTATACCAGACACAGACTCAGTGTGAACCAGTCTCTATACTAGACACAGACTCAGTGTGAACCAGTCTCTATACTAGACACAAACTCACTGTGAACCAGTCTCTATACCAGACACAGGCTCAGTGTGAACCAGTCTCTATACTAGACACAGACTCAGTGTGAACCAGTCTCTATACCAGACACAGACTGACTGTGAACCAGTCTCTATACTAGACACAGACTCACTGTGAACCAGTCTCTATACCAGACACAGACTCACTGTGAACCAGTCTCTATACTAGACACAGACTCACTGTGAACCAGTCTCTATACCAGACACAGACTCACTGTGAACCAGTCTCTATACTAGACACAGACTCAGTGTGAACCAGTCTCTATACCAGACACAGACTCAGTGTGAACCAGTCTCTATACTAGACACAGACTCACTGTGAACCAGTCTCCATACTAGACACAGACTCACTGTGAACCAGTCTCTATACCAGACACAGACTGACTGTGAACCAGTCTCTATACTAGACACAGACTCAGTGTGAACCAGGCTCTATACCAGACACAGACTCACTGTGAACCAGTCTCTATACTAGACACAGACTCAGTGTGAACCAGTCTCTATACCAGACACAGACTCACTGTGAACCAGTCTCTATACTAGACACAGACTCAGTTTTAAACCAGTCTCTATTTTAGACACTGACTGACTGTGAACCAGTCTCCATAACAGACACAGACTCAGTGTGAACCAGTCTCTATACTAGACACAGACTCAGTGTGAACCAGTCTCTATACTAGACACAGACTCAGTGTGAACCAGTCTCTATACCAGACACAGACTCACTGTGAACCAGTCTCTATACCAGACAGAGACTCAGTGTGAACCAGTCTCTACACCAGACACAGACTCACTGTGAACCAGTCTCTATACTAGACACAGACTCACTGTGAATCAGTCTCTATACCAGGCACAGACTCAGTGTGGACCAGTATCTATACTAGACACAGATTCACTGTGAACCAGTCTCTATACCAGACACAGACTCACTGTGAACCAGTCTCTCCTCGACACAGACTCACTGTGAACCAGTCTCTATACCAGACACAGACTCACTGTGAACCAGTCTCCATACTAGACACAGACTCAGTGTGAACCAGTCTCTATACCAGACACAGACTCAGTGTGAACAAGTCTCTATACTAGACACAGACTCAGTGTGAATCAGTCTCTATACCAGACACAGACTCCCTGTGAACCAGTCTCTATACCAGACACAGACTCAGTGTGAACCAGTCTCTATACTAGACACAGACTCAGTGTGAACCAGTCTCTATACTAGACACAAACTCACTGTGAACCAGTCTCTATACCAGACACAGGCTCAGTGTGAACCAGTCTCTATACTAGACACAGACTCAGTGTGAACCAGTCTCTATACCAGACACAGACTGACTGTGAAACAGTCTCTATACTAGACACAGACTCACTGTGAACCAGTCTCTATACCAGACACAGACTCACTGTGAACCAGTCTCTATACTAGACACAGACTCACTGTGAACCAGTCTCTATACCAGACACAGACTCACTGTGAACCAGTCTCTATACTAGACACAGACTCAGTTTGAACCAGTCTCTATACTAGACACAAACTCACTGTGAACCAGTCTCTATACCAGACACAGACTCACTGTGAACCAGTTTCTATACAAGACACACACTCACTGTGAACCAGTCTCTATACCAGACCCTGACTCACTGTGAACCAGTCTCTATACTAGACACAGACTCACTGTGAACCAGTCTCTATACCAGGCACAGATTCACTGTGAACCAGTCTCTCTACCAGACACAGACTCACTGTGAACCAGTCTCTATACTAGACACAGACTCAGTGTGAACCAGTCTCTATACTAGACACAGACTCAGTGTGAACCAGTCTCTATACAAGACACAAACTCACTGTGAACCAGTCTCTATACCAGACACAGACTCAGTGTGAACCAGTCTCTATACCAGACACAGACTCACTGTGAATCAGTCTCTATACCAGACACAGACTCAGTGTGGACCAGTCTCTATACCAGACACAGACTCACTGTGATCCAGTCTCTATACTAGACACAGACTCACTGTGAACCAGTCTCTATACCAGACACAGACTCACTGTGAACCAGTCTCTATACCAGACACAGACTCACTGTGAACCAGTCTCTATACTAGACACAGACTCACTGTGAATCAGTTTCTATACCAGACACAGACTCAGTGTGGACCAGCCTCTATACTAGACACAGACTCACTGTGAACCAGTCTCTATACCAGACACTGACTCACTGTGAACCAGTCTCTCCTCGACACAGACTCAGTGTGAACCAGTCTCTATACCAGACACAGACTCAGTGTGAACCAGTCTCCATACTAGACAGAGACTCAGTGTGAACCAGTCTCTATACCAGACACAGACTCAGTGTGAACCAGTCTCTATACTAGACACAGACTCAGTGTGAACCAGTCTCTATACTAGACACAGACTCAGTGTGAATCAGTCTCTATACCAGACACAGCCTCACTGTGAACCAGTCTCTATACCAGACACAGACTCAGTGTGAACCAGTCTCTATACTCGACACAGACTCAGTGTGAACCAGTCTCTATACTAGACACAAACTGACTGTGAACCAGTCTCTATACCAGACACAGGCTCAGTGTGAACCAGTCTCTATACTAGACACAGACTCAGTGTGAACCAGTCTCTATACCAGACACAGACTGACTGTGAACCAGTCTCTATACTAGACACAGACTCACTGTGAACCTGTCTCTATACCAGACACAGACTCACTGTGAACCAGTCTCTATACTAGACACAGACTCACTGTGAACCAGTCTCTATACCAGACACAGACTCACTGTGAACCAGTCTCTATACTAGACACAGACTCACTGTGAACCAGTCTCTATACCAGACACAGACTCACTGTGAACCAGTCTCTATACCAGACACAGACTCACTGTGAACCAGTCTCTATACTAGACACAGACTCACTGTGAACCAGTCTCTATGCCAGACACAGACTCAGTGTGAACCAGTCTCTATGCCAGACACAGACTCACTGTGAACCAGTCTCTATACCAGACACAGACTCAGTGTGAACCAGTCTCTATAGTAGACACAGACTCACTGTGAACCAGTCTCTATACCAGACACAGACTCACTGTGATCCAGTCTCTATACCAGACACAGACTCACTGTGAACCAGTCTCTATACTAGACACAGACTGACTGTGAACCAGTCTCTATACCAGACACAGACTCACTGTGAACCAGTCTCTATACCAGACACAGACTCAGTGTGAACCAGTCTCTATACTAGACACAAACTGACTGTGAACCAGTCTCTATACCAGACACTGGATCAGTGTGAACCAGTCTCTATACTAGACACAGACTCAGTGTGAACCAGTCTCTATACCAGACACAGACTGACTGTGAACCAGTCTCTATACTAGACACAGACTCACTGTGAACCTGTCTCTATACCAGACACAGACTCACTGTGAACCAGTCTCTATACTAGACACAGACTCACTGTGAACCAGTCTCTATACCAGACACAGACTCACTGTGAACCAGTCTCTATACTAGACACAGACTCACTGTGAACCAGTCTCTATACCAGACACAGACTCACTGTGAACCAGTCTCTATACCAGACACAGACTCACTGTGAACCAGTCTCTATACTAGACACAGACTCACTGTGAACCAGTCTCTATGCCAGACACAGACTCAGTGTGAACCAGTCTCTATGCCAGACACAGACTCACTGTGAACCAGTCTCTATACCAGACACAGACTCAGTGTGAACCAGTCTCTTTAATAGACACAGACTCACTGTGAACCAGTCTCTATACCAGACACAGACTCACTGTGATCCAGTCTCTATACCAGACACAGACTCACTGTGAACCAGTCTCTATACTAGACACAGACTCAGTGTGAACCAGTCTCTATACTACATACAGACTCAGTGTGAACCAGTCTCTATACCAGACACAGACTCACTGTGAACCAGTCTCTATACTAGACACAGACTTTGTGTGAACCAGTCTCTATACTAGACACAAACTCACTGTGAACCAGTCTCTATACCAGACACAGACTCAGTGTGAACCAGTCTCTATACTAGACACAGACTCAGTTTTAAACCAGTCTCTATACTAGACACTGACTCACTGTGAACCAGTCTCTATACCAGACACAGACTCACTGTGGACCAGTCTCTATACTAGACACAGACTCACTGTGAACCAGTCTCTATACTAGACACAGACTCACTGTGAACCAGTCTCTATACCAGACACAGACTCACTGTGAAACAGTCTCTATACTAGACACAGACTCACTGTGAACCAGTCTCTATACCAGACACAGACTCACTGTGAACCAGTCTCTATACCAGACACAGACTCACTGTGAACCAGTCTCTATACTAGACACAGACTCACTGTGAACCAGTCTCTATGCCAGACACAGACTCAGTGTGAACCAGTCTCTATGCCAGAATCAGACTCACTGTGAACCAGTCTCTATACCAGACACAGACTCAGTGTGAACCAGTCTCTATAGTAGACACAGACTCACTGTGAACCAGTCTCTATACCAGACACAGACTCACTGTGATCCAGTCTCTATACCAGACACAGACTCACTGTGAACCAGTCTCTATACTAGACACAGACTCAGTGTGAACCAGTCTCTATACTAGACACAGACTCAGTGTGAACCAGTCTCTATACCAGACACAGACTCACTGTGAACCAGTCTCTATACTAGACACAGACTTTGTGTGAACCAGTCTCTATACTAGACACAAACTCACTGTGAACCAGTCTCTATACCAGACACAGACTCAGTGTGAACCAGTCTCTATACTAGACACAGACTCAGTTTTAAACCAGTCTCTATACTAGACACTGACTCACTGTGAACCAGTCTCTATACCAGACACAGACTCACTGTGGACCAGTCTCTATACTAGACACAGACTCTGTGTGAACCAGTCTCTATGCTAGACACAGACTCACTGTGAACCAGTCTCTATACCAGACACTGACTCACTGTGAACCAGTCTCTCCTCGACACAGACTCACTGTGAACCAGTCTCTATACCAGACACAGACTCAGTGTGAACCAGTCTCTATACCAGACACAGCCTCACTGTGAACCAGTCTCTATACCAGACACAGACTCAGTGTGAACCAGTCTCTATACTAGACACAGACTCAGTGTGAACCTGTCTCTATACTAGACACAGACTCAGTGTGAACCAGTCTCTATACCAGACACAGCCTCACTGTGAACCAGTCTCTATACCAGACACAGACTCACTGTGAACAAGTCTCTATACTAGACACAAACTCACTGTGAACCAGTCTCTATACCAGACAGAGACTCAGTGTGAACCAGTCTCTATACCAGACACAGACTCACTGTGGACCAGTCTCTATACCAGACACAGACTCACTGTGAACCAGTCTCTATACTAGACACAGACTCACTGTGAACCAGTCTCTATACCAGACACAGCCTCACTGTGAACCAGTCTCTATACCAGACACAGACTCTGTGTGAACCAGTCTCTATACTAGACACAGACTCAGTGTGAACCAGTCTCTATACTAGACACAAACTGACTGTGAACCAGTCTCTATACCAGACACTGGCTCAGTGTGATCCAGTCTCTATACTAGACACAGACTCAGTGTGAACCAGTCTCTATACCAGACACAGACTGACTGTGAACCAGTCTCTATACTAGACACAGACTCACTGTGAACCTGTCTCTATACCAGACACAGACTCACTGTGAACCAGTCTCTATACTAGACACAGACTCACTGTGAACCAGTCTCTATACCAGACACAGACTCACTGTGAACCAGTCTCTATACTAGACACAGACTCACTGTGAACCAGTCTCTATACCAGACACAGACTCACTGTGAACCAGTCTCTATACCAGACACAGACTCACTGTGAACCAGTCTCTATACTAGACACAGACTCACTGTGAACCAGTCTCTATGCCAGACACAGACTCAGTGTGAACCAGTCTCTATGCCAGACACAGACTCACTGTGAACCAGTCTCTATACCAGACACAGACTCAGTGTGAACCAGTCTCTTTAGTAGACACAGACTCACTGTGAACCAGTCTCTATACCAGACACAGACTCACTGTGATCCAGTCTCTATACCAGACACAGACTCACTGTGAACCAGCCTCTATACTAGACACAGACTCAGTGTGAACCAGTCTCTATACTAGATACAGACTCAGTGTGAACCAGTCTCTATACCAGACACAGACTCACTGTGAACCAGTCTCTATACTAGACACAGACTTTGTGTGAACCAGTCTCTATACTAGACACAAACTCACTGTGAACCAGTCTCTATACCAGACACAGACTCAGTGTGAACCAGTCTCTATACTAGACACAGACTCAGTTTTAAACCAGTCTCTATACTAGACACTGACTCACTGTGAACGAGTCTCTATACCAGACACAGACTCACTGTGGACCAGTCTCTATACTAGACACAGACTCACTGTAAACCAGTCTCTATACTAGACACAGACTCACTGTGAACCAGTCTCTATACCAGACACAGACTCACTGTGAACCAGTCTCTATACTAGACACAGACTCACTGTGAACCAGTCTCTATACCAGACACAGACTCACTGTGAACCAGTCTCTATACCAGACACAGACTCACTGTGAACCAGTCTCTATACTAGACACAGACTCACTGTGAACCAGTCTCTATGCCAGACACAGACTCAGTGTGAACCAGTCTCTATGCCAGACACAGACTCACTGTGAACCAGTCTCTATACCAGACACAGACTCAGTGTGAACCAGTCTCTATAGTAGACACAGACTCACTGTGAACCAGTCTCTATACCAGACACAGACTCACTGTGATCCAGTCTCTATACCAGACACAGACTCACTGTGAACCAGTCTCTATACTAGACACAGACTCAGTGTGAACCAGTCTCTATACTAGACACAGACTCAGTGTGAACCAGTCTCTATACCAGACACAGACTCACTGTGAACCAGTCTCTATACTAGACACAGACTTTGTGTGAACCAGTCTCTATACTAGACACAAACTCACTGTGAACCAGTCTCTATACCAGACACAGACTCAGTGTGAACCAGTCTCTATACTAGACACAGACTCAGTTTTAAACCAGTCTCTATACTAGACACTGACTCACTGTGAACCAGTCTCTATACCAGACACAGACTCACTGTGGACCAGTCTCTATACTAGACACAGACTCTGTGTGAACCAGTCTCTATACTAGACACAGACTCACTGTGAACCAGTCTCTATACCAGACACTGACTCACTGTGAACCAGTCTCTCCTCGACACAGACTCACTGTGAACCAGTCTCTATACCAGACACAGACTCAGTGTGAACCAGTCTCTATACCAGACACAGCCTCACTGTGAACCAGTCTCTATACCAGACACAGACTCAGTGTGAACCAGTCTCTATACTAGACACAGACTCAGTGTGAACCAGTCTCTATACTAGACACAAACTGACTGTGAACCAGTCTCTATACCAGACACTGGCTCAGTGTGAACCAGTCTCTATACTAGACACAGACTCAGTGTGAACCAGTCTCTATACCAGACACAGACTGACTGTGAACCAGTCTCTATACTAGACACAGACTCACTGTGAACCTGTCTCTATACCAGACACAGACTCACTGTGATCCAGTCTCTATACTAGACACAGACTCACTGTGAACCAGTCTCTATACCAGACACAGACTCACTGTGAACCAGTCTCTATACTAGACACAGACTCAGTGTGAACCAGTCTCTATACCAGACACAGACTCACTGTGAACCAGTCTCTATACCAGACACAGACTCACTGTGAACCAGTCTCTATACTAGACACAGACTCACTGTGAACCAGTCTCTATGCCAGACACAGACTCAGTGTGAGCCAGTCTCTATGCCAGACACAGACTCACTGTGAACCAGTCTCTATACCAGACACAGACTCAGTGTGAACCAGTCTCTTTAGTAGACACAGACTCACTGTGAACCAGTCTCTATACCAGACACAGACTCACTGTGATCCAGTCTCTATACCAGACACAGACTCACTGTGAACCAGTCTCTATACTAGACACAGACTCAGTGTGAACCAGTCTCTATACTAGATACAGACTCAGTGTGAACCAGTCTCTATACCAGACACAGACTCACTGTGAACCAGTCTCTATACTAGACACAGACTTTGTGTGAACCAGTCTCTATACTAGACACAAACTCACTGTGAACCAGTCTCTATACCAGACACAGACTCAGTGTGAACCAGTCTCTATACTAGACACAGACTCAGTTTTAAACCAGTCTCTATACTAGACACTGACTCACTGTGAACCAGTCTCTATACCAGACACAGACTCACTGTGGACCAGTCTCTATACTAGACACAGACTCTGTGTGAACCAGTCTCTATACTAGACACAGACTCACTGTGAACAAGTCTCTATACTAGACACAAACTCACTGTGAACCAGTCTCTATACCAGACAGAGACTCAGTGTGAACCAGTCTCTATACCAGACACAGACTCACTGTGGACCAGTCTCTATACCAGACACAGACTCACTGTGAACCAGTCTCTATACTAGACACAGACTCACTGTGAACCAGTCTCTATACCAGACACAGACTCACTGTGAACCAGTCTCAAGACCAGACACAGACTCACTGTGAACCAGTCTCTATACTAGACACAGACTCACTGTGAATCAGTCTCTATACCAGACACAGACTCAGTGTGGACCAGTCTCTATACTAGACACAGACTCACTGTGAACCAGTCTCTATACCAGACACAGACTCACTGTGAACCAGTCTCTACTCGACACAGACTCACTGTGAACCAGTCTCTATACCAGACACAGACTCACTGTGAACCAGTCTCCATACTAGACACAGACTCAGTGTGAACCAGTCTCTATACCAGACACAGACTCAGTGTGAACCAGTCTCTATACTAGACACAGACTCAGTGTGAACCAGTCTCTATAATAGACACAGACTCACTGTGAACCAGTCTCTATGCCAGACACAGACTCAGTGTGAACCAGTCTCTATGCCAGACACAGACTCACTGTGAACCAGTCTCTATACCAGACACAGACTCAGTGTGAACCAGTCTCTTTAGTAGACACAGACTCACTGTGAACCAGTCTCTATGCCAGACACAGACTCACTGTGATCCTGTCTCTATACCAGACACAGACTCACTGTGAACCAGTCTCTATACTAGACACAGACTCAGTGTGAACCAGTCTCTATACTAGATACAGACTCAGTGTGAACCAGTCTCTATACCTGACACAGACTCACTGTGAACCAGTCTCTATACTAGACACAGACTTTGTGTGAACCAGTCTCTATACTAGACACAAACTCACTGTGAACCAGTCTCTATACCAGACACAGACTCAGTGTGAACCAGTCTCTATACTAGACACAGACTCAGTTTTAAACCAGTCTCTATACTAGACACTGACTCACTGTGAACCAGTCTCTATACCAGACACAGACTCACTGTGGACCAGTCTCTATACTAGACACAGACTCTGTGTGAACCAGTCTCTATACTTGACACAGACTCACTGTGAACAAGTCTCTATACTAGACACAAACTCACTGTGAACCAGTCTCTATACCAGACAGAGACTCAGTGTGAACCAGTCTCTATACCAGACACAGACTCACTGTGGACCAGTCTCTATACCAGACACAGACTCACTGTGAACCAGTCTCTATACTAGACACAGACTCACTGTGAACCAGTCTCTATACCAGACACAGACTCACTGTGAACCAGTCTCAAGACCAGACACAGACTCACTGTGAACCAGTCTCTATACTAGACACAGACTCACTGTGAATCAGTCTCTATACCAGACACAGACTCAGTGTGGACCAGTCTCTATACTAGACACAGACTCACTGTGAACCAGTCTCTATACCAGACACAGACTCACTGTGAACCAGTCTCTACTCGACACAGACTCACTGTGAACCAGTCTCTATACCAGACACAGACTCACTGTGAACCAGTCTCCATACTAGACACAGACTCAGTGTGAACCAGTCTCTATACCAGACACAGACTCAGTGTGAACCAGTCTCTATACTAGACACAGACTCAGTGTGAACCAGTCTCTATAATAGACACAGACTCAGTGTGAATCAGTCTCTATACCAGACACAGACTCACTGTGAACCAGTCTCTATACCAGACACAGACTCAGTGTGAACCAGTCTCTATACTAGACACAGACTCAGTGTGAACCAGTCTCTATACTAGACACAAACTCACTGTGAACCAGTCTCTATACCAGACACAGGCTCAGTGTGAACCAGTCTCTATACTAGACACAGACTCAGTGTGAACCTGTCTCTATACCAGACACAGACTGACTGTGAACCAGTCTCTATACTAGACACAGACTCACTGTGAACCAGTCTCTATACCAGACACAGACTCACTATGAACCAGTCTCTATACTAGACACAGACTCACTGTGAACCAGTCTCTATACCAGACACAGACTCACTGTGAACCAGTCTCTATACTAGACACAGACTCAGTGTGAACCAGTCTCTATACTAGACACAGACTCAGTGTGAACCAGTCTCTATACTAGACACAAACTCACTGTGAACCAGTCTCTATACCAGACACAGACTCACTGTGAACCAGTCTCTATACTAGACACAGACTCACTGTGAACCAGTCTCTATACCAGACACAGACTCACTGTGAACCAGTCTCTATACTAGACACAGACTCACTGTGAACCAGTCTCTATACCAGACACAGATTCACTGTGAACCAGTCTCTATACTAGACACAGACTCAGTGTGAACCAGTCTCTATACTAGACACAGACTCAGTGTGAACCAGTCTCTATACCAGACACAGACTCACTGTGAACCAGTCTCTATACCAGACACTGACTCACTGTGAACCAGTCTCTATACTAGACACAGACTCACTGTGAATCAGTCTCTATACCAGACACAGACTCAGTGTGGACCAGCCTCTATACTAGACACAGACTCACTGTGAACCAGTCTCTATACCAGACACAGACTCACTGTGAACCAGTCTCTCCTCGACACAGACTCACTGTGAACCAGTCTCTATACCAGACACAGACTCACTGTGAACCAGTCTCCATACTAGACACAGACTCAGTGTGAACCAGTCTCTATACCAGACACAGACTCAGTGTGAACCAGTCTCTATACTAGACACAGACTCAGTGTGAACCAGTCTCTATACTAGACACAGACTCAGTGTGAATCAGTCTCTATACAAGACACAGCCTCACTGTGAACCAGTCTCTATACCAGACACAGACTCAGTGTGAACCAGTCTCTATACTAGACACAGACTCAGTGTGAACCAGTCTCTATACTAGACACAAACTCAGTGTGAACCAGTCTCTATACCAGACACAGGCACAGTGTGAACCAGTCTCTATACTAGACACAGACTCAGTGTGAACCAGTCTCTATACCAGACACAGACTGACTGTGAACCAGTCTCTATACTAGACACAGACTCACTGTGAACCTGTCTCTATACCAGACACAGACTCACTGTGAACCAGTCTCTATACTAGACACAGACTCACTGCGAACCAGTCTCTATACCAGACACAGATTCACTGTGAACCAGTCTCTATACTAGACACAGACTCAGTGTGAACCAGTCTCTATACTAGACACAGACTCAGTGTGAACCAGTCTCTATACTAGACACAAACTCACTGTGAACCAGTCTCTATACCAGACACAGACTCACTGTGAACCAGTCTCTATACTAGACACAGACTCACTGTGAACCAGTCTCTATACCAGACACAGACTCACTGTGAACCAGTCTCTATACTAGACACAGACTCACTGTGAACCAGTCTCTATACCAGACACAGACTCACTGTGAACCAGTCTCTATACCAGACACAGACTCACTGTGAACCAGCCTCTATACTAGACACAGACTCAGTGTGAACCAGTCTCTATACTAGACACAGACTCAGTGTGAACCAGTCTCTATACAAGACACAAACTCACTGTGAACCAGTCTCTATACCAGACACAGACTCAGTGTGAACCAGTCTCTCTACTAGACACAGACTCAGTGTGAACCAGTCTCTATACTAGACACTGACTCACTGTGAACCAGTCTCTATACCAGACACAGACTCACTGTGAACCAGTCTCTATACTAGACACAGACTCACTGTGAACCAGTCTCTATACTAGACACAGACTCACTGTGAACCAGTCTCTATACCAGACACAGACTCACTGTGAACCAGTCTCTATACCAGACACAGACTCACTGTGAACCAGTCTCTAAACTAGACACAGACTCAGTGTGAACCAGTCTCTATACTAGACACAGACTCAGTGTGAACCAGTCTCTATACAAGACACAAACTCACTGTGAACCAGTCTCTATACCAGACAGAGACTCAGTGTGAACCAGTCTCTCTACTAGACACAGACTCAGTGTGAACCAGTCTCTATACCAGACACAGACTCAGTGTGAACCAGTCTCTATACCAGACACAGACTCACTGTGAACCAGTCTCTATACTAGACACCGACTCACTGTGAACCAGTCTCTATACCAGACACAGACTCACTGTGAACCAGTCTCTATACCAGACACAGACTCACTGTGAACCAGTCTCTATACTAGACACAGACTCACTGTGAACCAGTCTCTATGCCAGACACAGACTCAGTGTGAACCAGTCTCTAAAGTAGACAGACTCACTGTGAACCAGTCTCTATACCAGACACAGACTAAGTGTGAACCAGTCTCTACACCAGACACAGACTCAGTGTGGGCCAGTCTCTATACTAGACACAGACTCACTGTGAACCAGTCTCTATGCCAGAGACAGACTCACTGTGAACCAGTCTCTATACCAGACACAGACTCACTGTGAACCAGTCTCTATACTAGACACAAACTCACTGTGAACCAGTCTCTATACCAGACACAGACTCAGTGTGAACCAGTCACTATACTAGACACAGACTCACTGTGAACCAGTCTCTATACTAGACACAGACTCAGTGTGAACCAGTCTCTATACCAGACACAGACTAAGTGTGAACCAGTCTCTACACCAGACACAGACTCAGTGTGGGCCAGTATCTATACTAGACACAGACTCACTGTGAACCAGTCTCTATGCCAGAGACAGACTCACTGTGAACCAGTCTCTATACTAGACACAGACTCACTGTGAACCAGTCTCTATACTAGACACAGACTCACTGTGAACCAGTCTCTATACCAGACACAGACTCACTGTGAACCAGTCTCTTTACTAGACACAGACTCAATGTGAACCAGTCTCTATACCAGACACAGACTCACTGTAAATCTGTCTCTATACCAGACACAGACTCAGTATGGACCAGTCTCTATACTACACACAGACTCACTGTGAACCAGTCTCTATACTAGACACAGACTCAATGTGAACCAGTCTCTATACTAGACACAGACTCAGTGTGAACCAGTCTCTGTACTAGACACAGACTCACTGTGAACCAGTCTCTATACTAGACACAGACTCAGTGTGAACCAGTCTCTATACTAGACACAGACTCAGTGTGAACCAGTCTCTGTACTAGACACAGACTCACTGTGAACCAGTCTCTATACTAGACACAGACTCACTGTGAACCAGTCTCTGTACTAGACACAGACTCACTGTGAACCAATCTCTATACTAGACACAGACTCACTGTGAACCAGTCTCTTTCCCAGACACAGACTCACTGTGAACCAGTCTCTATACCAGACACAGACTCACTGTGAACCAGTCTCTATACAAGACACAGACTCACTGTGAACCAATCTCTATACCAGACACAGACTCAGTGTGAACCAGTCTCTATACTAGACAGAGACTCACTGTGAACCAGTCTCTATACTCGACACAGACTCACTGTGAACCAGTCGCTATACTAGGCACAGACTCACTGTGAACCAGTCTCTATACTAGACACAGACTCACTGTGAACCAGTCTCTATACCAGACACAGACTCACTGTGAACCAGTCTCTATACTAGACACAGACTCACTGTGAACCAGTCTCTATACTAGACACAAACTTACTTTGAACCAGTCTCTATACCAGACACAGACTCACTGTGAATCAGTCTCTATACCAGACACAGACTCAGTGTGGACCAGTCTCTATACTAGACACAGACTCAGTGTGAACCAGTCTCTATATCAGACAGAGACTCACTGTGGACCAGTCTCTATACCAGACACAGACTCACTGTGAACCAGTCTCTATACTAGACACAGACTGAGTGTGAACCATTCTCTGTACTAGACACAGACTCACTGTGAACCAGTCTCTATAGTAGACACAGACTCACTGTGAACCAGTCTCTATACCAGACACAGACTCAGTGTGAACCAGTCTCTCTACCAGACACAGACTCACTGTGAACCAGTCTCTATACTAGACACAGACTCAGTGTGGACCAGTCTCTATACTAGACACAGACTCACTGTGAACCAGTCTCTATGCCAGAGACAGACTCACTGTCAACCAGTCTCTATACTAGAAACAGTTTCACTGTGAACCAGTCTCTATACTAGACACAAACTCACTGTGAACCAGTCTCTATACTAGACACAGACTCACTGTGAACCAATCTCTATACTAGACACAGACTCACTGTGAACCAGTCTCTATACTAGACACAGACTGTGTGTGAACCATTCTCTGTACTAGACACAGACTCACTGTGAACCAGTCTCTATAGTAGACACAGACTCACTGTGAACCAGTCTCTTTTCCAGACACAGACTCAGTGTGAACCAGTCTCTACACCAGACACAGACTCAGTGTGGACCAGTCTCTATACTAGACACAGACTCACTGTGAACCAGTCTCTATGCCAGAGACAGACTCACTGTAAACCAGTCTCTCTCCTAGAAACAGTTTCACTGTGAACCAGTCTCTATACTAGACACAAACTCACTGTGAACCAGTCTCTATACCAGACACAGTCTCACTGTGAATCAGTCTCTATACCAGACACAGACTCAGTATGGACCAGTCTCTATACTAGACAGAGACTCACTGTGAACCAGTCTCTATACTCGACACAGACTCACTGTGAACCAGTCGCTATACTAGGCACAGACTCACTGGGAACCAGTCTCTATACTAGACACAGACTCACTGTGAACCAGTCTCTATACCAGACACAGACTCACTGTGAACCAGTCTCTATACTAGACACAGACTCACTGTGAACCTGTCTCTATACTAGACACAAACTTACTTTGAACCAGTCTCTATACCAGACACAGACTCACTGTGAATCAGTCTCTATACCAGACACAGACTCAGTGTGGACCAGTCTCTATACTAGACACCGACTCAGTGTGAACCAGTCTCTATATCAGACAGAGACTCACTGTGGACCAGTCTCTATACCACACACAGACTCACTGTGAACCAGTCTCTATACTAGACACAGACTGAGTGTGAACCATTCTCTGTACTAGACACAGACTCACTGTGAACCAGTCTCTATAGTAGACACAGACTCACTGTGAACCAGTCTCTATACCAGACACAGACTCAGTGTGAACCAGTCTCTACACCAGACACAGACTCAGTGTGGACCAGTCTCTATACTAGACACAGACTCACTGTGAACCAGTCTCTATGCCAGAGACAGACTCACTGTGAACCAGTCTCTATGCCAGACACAGACTCAGTGTGAACCAGTCTCTATGCCAGACACAGACTCACTGTGAACCAGTCTCTATACCAGACACAGACTCAGTGTGAACCAGTCTCTATAGTAGACAGACTCACTGTGAACCAGTCTCTATACCAGACACAGACTAAGTGTGAACCAGTCTCTACACCAGACACAGACTCAGTGTGGACCAGTCTCTATACTAGACACAGACTCACTGTGAACCAGTCTCTATGCCAGAGACAGACTCACTGTGAACCAGTCTCTATACTAGACACAGTTTCACTGTGAACCAGTCTCTATACTAGACACAAACTCACTGTGAACCAGTCTCTATACCAGACACAGACTCACTGTAAATCTGTCTCTATACCAGACACATACTCAGTATGGACCAGTCTCTATACTACACACAGACTCAGTGTGAACCAGTCTCTATTCTACACACAGACTCACTGTGAACCAGTCTCTATACTACACACAGACTCAATGTGAACCAGTCTCTATACTAGACACAGACTCAGTGTGAACCAGTCTCTGTACTAGACACAGACTCACTGTGAACCAGTCTCTATACTAGACACAGACTCAGTGTGAACCAGTCTCTATACTAGACACAGACTCAGTGTGAACCAGTCTCTGTACTAGACACAGACTCACTGTGAACCAGTCTCTATACTAGACACAGACTCACTGTGAACCAGTCTCTGTACTAGACACAGACTCACTGTGAACCAATCTCTATACTAGACACAGACTCACTGTGAACCAGTCTCTTTCCCAGACACAGACTCAGTGTGAACCAGTCTCTATACAAGACACAGACTCACTGTGAACCAATCTCTATACCAGACACAGACTCAGTGTGAACCAGTCTCTATACTAGACAGAGACTCACTGTGAGCCAGTCTCTATACTCGACACAGACTCACTGTGAACCAGTCGCTATACTAGGCACAGACTCACTGTGAACCAGTCTCTATACTAGACACAGACTCACTGTGAACCAGTCTCTATACCAGACACAGACTCACTGTGAACCAGTCTCTATACTAGACACAGACTCACTGTGAACCAGTCTCTATACTAGACACAAACTTACTTTGAACCAGTCTCTATACCAGACACAGACTCACTGTGAATCAGTCTCTATACCAGACACAGACTCAGTGTGGACTAGTCTCTATACTAGACACAGACTCAGTGTGAACCAGTCTCTATATCAGACAGAGACTCACTGTGGACCAGTCTCTATACCAGACACAGACTCACTGTGAACCAGTCTCTATACTAGACACAGACTGGGTGTGAACCATTCTCTGTACTAGACACAGACTCACTGTGAACCAGTCTCTATAGTAGACACAGACTCACTGTGAACCAGTCTCTATACCAGACACAGACTCAGTGTGAACCAGTCTCTCTACCAGACACAGACTCACTGTGAACCAGTCTCTATACTAGACACAGACTCAGTGTGGACCAGTCTCTATACTAGACACAGACTCACTGTGAACCAGTCTCTATGCCAGAGACAGACTCACTGTGAACCAGTCTCTATACTAGAAACAGTTTCACTGTGAACCAGTCTCTATACTAGACACAAACTCACTGTGAACCAGTCTCTATACTAGACACAGACTCACTGTGAACCAATCTCTATACTAGACACAGACTCACTGTGAACCAGTCTCTATACCAGACACAGACTCAGTGTGAACCAGTCTCTATACAAGACACAGACTCACTGTGAACCAGTCTCTATACCAGACACAGACTCAGTGTGAACCAGTCTCTATACTAGACACAGACTCACTGTGAACCAGTCTCTATACTAGACACAGACTCACTGTGAACCTGTCTCTATACTAGACACAAACTTACTTTGAACCAGTCTCTATACCAGACACAGACTCACTGTGAATCAGTCTCTATACCAGACACAGACTCAGTGTGGACCAGTCTCTATACTAGACACCGACTCAGTGTGAACCAGTCTCTATATCAGACAGAGACTCACTGTGGACCAGTCTCTATACCACACACAGACTCACTGTGAACCAGTCTCTATACTAGACACAGACTGAGTGTGAACCATTCTCTGTACTAGACACAGACTCACTGTGAACCAGTCTCTATAGTAGACACAGACTCACTGTGAACCAGTCTCTATACCAGACACAGACTCAGTGTGAACCAGTCTCTACACCAGACACAGACTCAGTGTGGACCAGTCTCTATACTAGACACAGACTCACTGTGAACCAGTCTCTATGCCAGAGACAGACTCACTGTAAACCAGTCTCTCTCCTAGAAACAGTTTCACTGTGAACCAGTCTCTATACTAGACACAAACTCACTGTGAACCAGTCTCTATACCAGACACAGTCTCACTGTGAATCAGTCTCTATACCAGACACAGACTCAGTATGGACCAGTCTCTATACTAGACACAGACTCAGTGTGAACCAGTCTCTATATCAGACACAGACTCAGTGTGAACCAGTCTCTATACCAGACAGAGACTCACTGTGAACCAGTCTCTATACTCGACACAGACTCACTGTGAACCAGTCGCTATAGTAGACACAGACTCACTGTGAACCAGTCTCTATACCAGACACAGACTCAGTGTGAACCAGTCTCTACACCAGACACAGACTCAGTGTGGACCAGTCTCTATACTAGACACAGACTCACTGTGAACCAGTCTCTATGCCAGAGACAGACTCACTGTGAACCAGTCTCTATGCCAGACACAGACTCAGTGTGAACCAGTCTCTATGCCAGACACAGACTCACTATGAACCAGTCTCTATACCAGACACAGACTCAGTGTGAACCAGTCTCTATAGTAGACAGACTCACTGTGAACCAGTCTCTATACCAGACACAGACTAAGTGTGAACCAGTCTCTACACCAGACACAGACTCAGTGTGGACCAGTCTCTATACTAGACACAGACTCACTGTGAACCAGTCTCTATGCCAGAGACAGACTCACTGTGAACCAGTCTCTATACTAGACACAGTTTCACTGTGAACCAGTCTCTATACTAGACACAAACTCACTGTGAACCAGTCTCTATACCAGACACAGACTCACTGTAAATCTGTCTCTATACCAGACACAGACTCAGTATGGACCAGTCTCTATACTAGACACAGACTCAGTGTGAACCAGTCTCTATACTACACACAGACTCACTGTGAACCAGTCTCTATGCTAGACACAGACTCAATGTGAACCAGTCTCTATACTAGACACAGACTCAGTGTGAACCAGTCTCTGTACTAGACACAGACTCACTGTGAACCAGTCTCTATACTAGACACAGACTCAGTGTGAACCAGTCTCTATACTAGACACAGACTCAGTGTGAACCAGTCTCTGTACTAGACACAGACTCACTGTGAACCAGTCTCTATACTAGACACAGACTCACTGTGAACCAGTCTCTGTACTAGACACAGACTCACTGTGAACCAATCTCTATACTAGACACAGACTCACTGTGAACCAGTCTCTTTCCCAGACACAGACTCAGTGTGAACCAGTCTCTATACAAGACACAGACTCACTGTGAACCAATCTCTATACCAGACACAGACTCAGTGTGAACCAGTCTCTATACTAGACAGAGACTCACTGTGAACCAGTCTCTATACTCGACACAGACTCACTGTGAACCAGTCGCTATCCTAGGCACAGACTCACTGTGAACCAGTCTCTATACTAGACACAGACTCACTGTGAACCAGTCTCTATACCAGACACAGACTCACTGTGAACCAGTCTCTATACTAGACACAGACTCACTGTGAACCAGTCTCTATACTAGACACAAACTTACTTTGAACCAGTCTCTATACCAGACACAGACTCACTGTGAATCAGTCTCTATACCAGACACAGACTCAGTGTGGACCAGTCTCTATACTAGACACAGACTCAGTGTGAACCAGTCTCTATATCAGACAGAGACTCACTGTGGACCAGTCTCTATACCAGACACAGACTCACTGTGAACCAGTCTCTATACTAGACACATTCTGAGTGTGAACCATTCTCTGTACTAGACACAGACTCACTGTGAACCAGTCTCTATAGTAGACACAGACTCACTGTGAACCAGTCTCTAGACCAGACACAGACTCAGTGTGAACCAGTCTCTCTACCAGACACAGACTCACTGTGAACCAGTCTCTATACTAGACACAGACTCAGTGTGGACCAGTCTCTATACTAGACACAGACTCACTGTGAACCAGTCTCTATGCCAGAGACAGACTCACTGTGAACCAGTCTCTATACTAGAAACAGTTTCACTGTGAACCAGTCTCTATACTAGACACAAACTCACTGTGAACCAGTCTCTATACTAGACACAGACTCACTGTGAACCAATCTCTATACTAGACACAGACTCACTGTGAACCAGTCTCTATACCAGACACAGACTCAGTGTGAACCAGTCTCTATACAAGACACAGACTCACTGTGAACCAGTCTCTATACCAGACACAGACTCAGTGTGAACCAGTCTCTATACTAGACAGAGACTCACTGTGAACCAGTCTCTATACTCGACACAGACTCACTGTGAACCAGTCGCTATACTAGGCACAGACTCACTGGGAACCAGTCTCTATACTAGACACAGACTCACTGTGAACCAGTCTCTATACCAGACACAGACTCACTGTGAACCAGTCTCTATACTAGACACAGACTCACTGTGAACCTGTCTCTATACGAGACACAAACTTACTTTGAACCAGTCTCTATACCAGACACAGACTCACTGTGAACCATTCTCTGTACTAGACACAGACTCACTGTGAACCAGTCTCTATAGTAGACACAGACTCACTGTGAACCAGTCTCTATACCAGACACAGACTCAGTGTGAACCAGTCTCTACACCAGACACAGACTCAGTGTGGACCAGTCTCTATACTAGACACAGACTCACTGTGAACCAGTCTCTATGCCAGAGACAGACTCACTGTAAACCAGTCTCTCTCCTAGAAACAGTTTCACTGTGAACCAGTCTCTATACTAGACACAAACTCACTGTGAACCAGTCTCTATACCAGACACAGTCTCACTGTGAATCAGTCTCTATACCAGACACAGACTCAGTATGGACCAGTCTCTATACTAGACACAGACTCAGTGTGAACCAGTCTCTATATCAGACACAGACTCAGTGTGAACCAGTCTCTATACTAGACAGAGACTCACTGTGAACCAGTCTCTATACTCGACACAGACTCACTGTGAACCAGTCGCTATACTAGGCACAGACTCACTGGGAACCAGTCTCTATACTAGACACAGACTCACTGTGAACCAGTCTCTATACCAGACACAGACTCACTGTGAAGCAGTCTCTATACTAGACACAGACTCACTGTGAACCTGTCTCTATACTAGACACAAACTTACTTTGAACCAGTCTCTATACCAGACACAGACTCACTGTGAATCAGTCTCTATACCAGACACATACTCAGTGTGGACCAGTCTCTATACTAGACACCGACTCAGTGTGAACCAGTCTCTATACTAGACAGAGACTCACTGTGAACCAGTCTCTACACTCGACACAGACTCACTGTGAACCAGTCGCTATACTAGGCACAGACTCACTGGGAACCAGTCTCTATACTAGACACAGACTCACTGTGAACCAGTCTCTATACCAGACACAGACTCACTGTGAACCAGTCTCTATACTAGACACAGACTCACTGTGAACCTGTCTCTATACTAGACACAAACTTACTTTGAACCAGTCTCTATACCAGACACAGACTCACTGTGAATCAGTCTCTATACCAGACACAGACTCAGTGTGGACCAGTCTCTATACTAGACACCGACTCAGTGTGAACCAGTCTCTATAGCAGACAGAGACTCACTGTGGACCAGTCTCTATACCACACACAGACTCACTGTGAACCAGTCTCTATACTAGACACAGACTGAGTGTGAACCATTCTCTGTGCTAGACACAGACTCACTGTGAACCAGTCTCTATAGTAGACACAGACTCACTGTGAACCAGTCTCTATACCAGACACAGACTCAGTGTGAACCAGTCTCTACACCAGACACAGACTCAGTGTGGACCAGTCTCTATACTAGACACAGACTCACTGTGAACCAGTCTCTATGCCAGAGACAGACTCACTGTAAACCAGTCTCTCTCCTAGAAACAGTTTCACTGTGAACCAGTCTCTATACTAGACACAAACTCACTGTGAACCAGTCTCTATACCAGACACAGTCTCACTGTGAATCAGTCTCTATACCAGACACAGACTCAGTATGGACCAGTCTCTATACTAGACACAGACTCAGTGTGAACCAGTCTCTATATCAGACACAGACTCAGTGTGAACCAGTCTCTATACTAGACAGAGACTCACTGTGAACCAGTCTCTATACTCGACACAGACTCACTGTGAACCAGTCGCTATACTAGGCACAGACTCACTGGGAACCAGTCTCTATACTAGACACAGACTCACTGTGAACCAGTCTCTATACCAGACACAGACTCACTGTGAACCAGTCTCTATACTAGACACAGACTCACTGTGAACCTGTCTCTATACTAGACACAAACTTACTTTGAACCAGTCTCTATACCAGACACAGACTCACTGTGAATCAGTCTCTATACCAGACACATACTCAGTGTGGACCAGTCTCTATACTAGACACCGACTCAGTGTGAACCAGTCTCTATATCAGACAGAGACTCACTGTGGACCAGTCTCTATACCACACACAGACTCACTGTGAACCAGTCTCTATACTAGACACAGACTGAGTGTGAACCATTCTCTGTACTAGACACAGACTCACTGTGAACCAGTCTCTATAGTAGACACAGACTCACTGTGAACCAGTCTCTATACCAGACACAGACTCAGTGTGAACCAGTCTCTACACCAGACACAGACTCAGTGTGGACCAGTCTCTATACTAGACACAGACTCACTGTGAACCAGTCTCTATGCCAGAGACAGACTCACTGTGAACCAGTCTCTCTCCTAGAAACAGTTTCACTGTGAACCAGTCTCTATACTAGACACAAACTCACTGTGAACCAGTCTCTATACCAGACACAGTCTCACTGTGAATCAGTCTCTATACCAGACACAGACTCAGTATGGACCAGTCTCTATACTAGACACAGACTCAGTGTGAACCAGTCTCTATATCAGACACAGACTCAGTGTGAACCAGTCTCTATACTACACACAGACTCACTGTGAACCAGTCTCTATACCAGTGAGGCTAGAAATAGGAAGATAGAGCAGACAAACACGTGGCTAAACAGCTGGTGTAGGAGGGAGGGTTTCCGTTTTCTGGACCACTGGGAGCTCTTCCGGGGCAGGTGTGACCTGTATAAGATGGACGGGTTGCATCTAAACCGGAGAGGCATAAATATCCTGGCCGCGAGGTTTGCTAGTGTCACACGGGAGGGTTTAAACTAGTATGGCAGGGGGGTGGGTACGGGAGCAATAGGTCAGAAGGTGAGAGCATTGAGGGAGAACTAGGGAATAGGGACAGTGTGGCTCTGAGGCAGAGCAGACGGGGAAAAGTTGCTGAACACAGCGGGTCTGGTGGCCTGAAGTGCATATGTTTTAATGCAAGGAACATTACGGGTAAGGCAGATGAACTTAGAGCTTGGATTACTACTTGGAACTATGATGTTATTGCCATTACAGAGACCTGGTTGAGGGAAGGGCAGGATTGGCAGCTAAACGTTCCAGGATTTAGATGTTTCAGGCGGGATAGAGGGGGATGTAAAAGGGGAGGCGGAGTTGCGCTACTTGTTCGGGAGAATATCACAGCTATACTGCGAGAGGACACCTCAGAGGGCAGTGAGGCTATATGGGTAGAGATCAGGAATAAGAAGGGTGCAGTCACAATGTTGGGGGTATACTACAGGCCTCCCAACAGCCAGCGGGAGATAGAGGAGCAGATAGGTAGACAGATTTTGGAAAAGAGTAAAAACAACAGGGTTGTGGTGATGGGAGACTTCAACTTCCCCAATATTGACTGGGACTCACTTAGTGCCAGGGGCTTAGACGGGGTGGAGTTTGTAAGGAGCATCCAGGAGGGCTTCTTAAAACAATATGTAAACAGTCCAACTAGGGAAGGGGCAGTACTGGACCTGGTATTGGGGAATGAGCCCGGCCAGGTGGTAGATGTTTCAGTAGGGGAGCATTTCGGTAACAGTGACCACAATTCAGTAAGTTTTAAAGTACTGGTGGACAAGGATAAGAGTGGTCCGAGGATGAATGTGCTAAATTGGGGGAAGGCTAATTATGACAATATTAGGCGGGAACTGAAGAACATAGATTGGGGGCGGATGTTTGAGGGCAAATCAACATCTGACATGTGGGAGGCTTTCAAGTGTCAGTTGAAAGGAATACAGGACAGGCTTGTTCCTGTGAGGAAGAAAGATAAATACGGCAATTTTCGGGAACCTTGGATGACGAGTGATATTGTAGGCCTCGTCAAAAAGAAAAAGGAGGCATTTGTCAGGGCTAAAAGGCTGGGAACAGACGAAGCCTGTGTGGCATATAAGGAAAGTAGGAAGGAACTTAAGCAAGGAGTCAGGAGGGCTAGAAGGGGTCATGAAAAGTCATTGGCAAATAGGGTTAAGGAAAATCCCAAGGCTTTTTACACGTACATAAAAAGCAAGAGGGTAGCCAGGGAAAGGGTTGGCCCACTGAAGGATAGGCAAGGGAATCTATGTGTGGAGCCAGAGGAAATGGGCGAGGTACTAAATGAATACTTTGCATCAGTATTCACCAAAGAGAAGGAATTGGTAGATGTTGAGTCTGGAGAAGGGGGTGTAGATAGCCTGGGTCACATTGTGATCCAAAAAGACGAGGTGTTGGGTGTCTTAAAAAATATTAAGGTAGATAAGTCCCCAGGGCCTGATGGGATCTACCCCAGAATACTGAAGGAGGCTGGAGAGGAAATTGCTGAGGCCTTGACAGAAATCTTTGGATCCTCGCTGTCTTCAGGGGATGTCCCGGAGGACTGGAGAATAGCCAATGTTGTTCCTCTGTTTAAGAAGGGTAGCAAGGATAATCCCGGGAACTACAGGCCGGTGAGCCTTACTTCAGTGGTAGGGAAATTACTGGAGAGAATTCTTCGAGACAGGATCTACTCCCATTTGGAAGCAAATGGACGTATTAGTGAGAGGCAGCACGGTTTTGTGAAGGGGAGGTCGTGTCTCACTAACTTGATAGAGTTTTTCGAGGAGGTCACTAAGATGATTGATGCAGGTAGGGCAGTAGATGTTGTCTATATGGACTTCAGTAAGGCCTTTGACAAGGTCCCTCATGGTAGACTAGTACAAAAGGTGAAGTCACACGGGATCAGGGGTGAACTGGCAAGGTGGATACAGAACTGGCTAGGCCATAGAAGGCAGAGGGTAGCAATGGAGGGATGCTTTTCTAATTGGAGGGCTGTGACCAGTGGTGTTCCACAGGGATCAGTGCTGGGACCTTTGCTCTTTGTAGTATATATAAATGATTTGGAGGAAAATGTAACTGGTCTGATTAGTAAGTTTGCAGACGACACAAAGGTTGGTGGAATTGCGGATAGCGATGAGGACTGTCTGAGGATACAGCAGGATTTAGATTGTCTGGAGACTTGGGCGGAGAGATGGCAGATGGAGTTTAATCCGGACAAATGTGAGGTAATGCATTTTGGAAGGGCTAATGCAGGTAGGGAATATACAGTGAATGGTAGAACCCTCAAGAGTATTGAAAGTCAAAGAGATCTAGGAGTACAGGTCCACAGGTCATTGAAAGGGGCAACACAGGTGGAGAAGGTAGTCAAGAAGGCATACGGCATGCTTGCTTTCATTGGCCGGGGCATTGAGTATAAGAAT
Organism: Scyliorhinus torazame; assembly: GCF_047496885.1. Taxonomy (NCBI): domain Eukaryota; kingdom Metazoa; phylum Chordata; class Chondrichthyes; order Carcharhiniformes; family Scyliorhinidae; genus Scyliorhinus; species Scyliorhinus torazame. The sequence continues at coordinate 22,567,830 of NC_092728.1, forward strand.
TGGCAAGTCATGTTGCAGCTTTATAGAACCTTAGTTAGGCCACACTTGGAGTATAGTGTTCAATTCTGGTCGCCACACTACCAGAAGGATGTGGAGGCTTTAGAGAGGGTGCAGAAGAGATTTACCAGAATGTTGCCTGGTATGGAGGGCATAAGCTATGAGGAGCGATTGAATAAACTCGGTTTGTTCTCTCTGGAACGAAGGAGGTTGAGGGGCGACCTGATAGAGGTATACAAAATTATGAGGGGCATAGACAGAGTGGATAGTCAGAGGCTTTTCCCCAGGGTAGAGGGGTCAATTACTAGGGGGCATAGGTTTAAGGTGAGAGGGGCAAGGTTTAGAGTAGATGTACGAGGCAAGTTTTTTACGCAGAGGGTAGTGGGTGCCTGGAACTCACTACCGGAGGAGGTAGTGGAAGCAGGGACGAAAGGGACATTTAAGGGGCATCTTGACAAATATATGAATAGGATGGGAATAGAAGGATACGGACCCAGGAAGTGTAGAAGATTGTAGTTTAGTCGGGCAGCATGGTCGGCACGGGCTTGGAGGGCCGAAGGGCCTGTTCCTGTGCTGTACATTTCTTTGTTCTTTGTTCTTTGTTAGACACAGACTCAATGTGAACCAGTCTCTATACTAGACACAGACTCAGTGTGAACCAGTCTCTGTACTAGACACAGACTCACTGTGAACCAGTCTCTATACTAGACACAGACTCAGTGTGAACCAGTCTCTATACTAGACACAGACTCACTGTGAACCAGTCTCTATACTAGACACAGACTCACTGTGAACCAATCTCTATACTTGACACAGACTCACTGTGAACCAGTCTCTACACCAGACACAGACTCACTGTGAACCAGTCTCTATACCAGACACAGACTCAGTGTGAACCAGTCTCTATACAAGACACAGACTCACTGTGAACCAATCCCTATACCAGACACAGACTCAGTGTGAACCAGTCTCTATACTAGACAGAGACTCACTGTGAACCAGTCTCTATACTAGATACAGACTCAGTGTGAACCAGTCTCTATATCAGACACAGACTCACTGTGAACCAGTCTCTATACTAGACACAGACTCACTGTGAACCAGTCTCTATACTAGACACAGACTCACTGTGAACCAGTCTCTATACTAGACACAGACTCACTGTGAACCTGTCTCTATACCAGACACAGACTCAGTGTGAACCAGTCACTATACTAGACACAGACTCAGTGTGAACCAGTCTCTATACTAGACACAGACTCAGTGTGAACCAGTCTCTATACCAGACACAGACTCACTGTGAACCAGTCTCTATACTAGACACAGACTCAGTGTGAACCAGTCTCTATACTAGACAGAGACTCAGTGTGAACCAGTCTCTATACTAGACACAGACTCAGTGTGAACCAGTCTCTATACCAGACACAGACTCACTGTGAACCAGTCTCTATACTAGACACAGACTCAGTGTGAACCAGTCTCTATACCAGACACAGACTCAGTGTGAACCAGTCTCTATACCAGAGACAGACTCACTGTGAACCAGTCTCTATACTAGACACAGACTCAGTGTGAACCAGTCTCTATACCAGACACAGACTCACTGTGAACCAGTCTCTCTACTAGACACAGACTCACTGTGAACCAGTCTCTATACCAGACACAGACTCAGTGTGAACCAGTCTCTATACCAGACACAGACTCACTGTGAACCAGTCTCTCCTCGACACAGACTCACTGTGAACCAGTCTCTATACCAGACACAGACTCAGTGTGAAACAGTCTCTATACCAGACACAGACTCACTGGGAACCAGTCTCTATACTAGACACAGACTCACTGTGAACCAGTCTCTATACCAGACACAGACTCAGTGTGAACCAGTCTCTATACCAGACACAGACTCACTGTGAACCAGTCTCTCCTCGACACAGACTCACTGTGAACCAGTCTCTATACCAGACACAGACTCAGTGTGAAACAGTCTCTATACCAGACACAGACTCAGTGTGAACCAGTCTCTATACTAGACACAGACTCACTGTGAACCAGTCTCTATACCAGACACAGACTCAGTGTGAACCAGTCTCTATACTAGACACAGACTCACTGTGAACCAGTCTCTATACCAGACACAGACTCACTGTGAACCAGTGTCTATACTTGACACAGACTCACTGTGAACCAGTCTCTATACTAGACACAGACTCACTGTGAACCAGTCTCTATACTAGACACAGACTCACTGTGAACCAGTCTCTATACTAGACACAGACTCACTGTGAACCAGTCTCTATACCAGACACAGACTCAGTGTGAACCAGTCTCTCTACTAGACACAAACTCACTGTGAACCAGTCTCTATACTAGACACAGACTCACTGTGAACCAGTGTCTATACTCGACACAGACTCACTGTGGACCAGTCTCTATATTAGACACAGACTAAGTGTGAACCAGTCTCTATACCAGACACCGACTCACTGTGAACCAGTCTCTATACCAGACACAGACTCAGTGTGAACCAGTCTCTATACCAGACACAGACACAGTGTGAACCAGTCTCTATACTAGACACAGACTCACTGTGAACCAGTCTCTATACCAGACACAGACTCACTGTGAACCAGTCTCTATACTAGACACAGACTCACTTTGAACCAGTCTCTATACTAGACACAGACTCATTGTGAACCAGTCTCTATACTAGACACAGACTCACTGTGAACAAGTCTCTATACTAGACACAGACTAAGTGTGAACCTGTCTCTATACCAGACACAGACTCACTGTGAAACAGTCTCTATACTAGACACAGACTCACTGTGAACCAGTCTCTATACTCGACACAGACTCACTGTGAACCAGTCTCTATACCGGACACAGACTCACTGGGAACCAGTCTCTATACCAGACACAGACTCACTGTGAACCAGTCTCTATACTAGACACAGACTCACTGTGAACCAGTCTCTATACCAGACACAGACTCACTGTGAACCAGTCTCTATACTAGACACAGACTCAGTGTGAACCAGTCTCTATACTAGACACAGACTCACTGTCAACCAGTCTTTATACTAGACACAGACTCAGTGTGAACCAGTCTCTATACTAGACACAGACTCACTGTGAACCAGTCTCTATACCAGACACAGACTCACTGTGAACCAGTCTCTATACCAGACACAGACTCACTGTGAACCAGTCTCTATACTCGACACAGACTCACTGTGAACCAGTCTCTATACTAGACACAGACTCACTGTGAACCAGTCTCTATACCAGACACAGACTCACTGTGAACCAGTCTCTATACTAGACACAGACTCACTGTGAACCATTCTCTATACCAGACACAGACTCAGTGTGAACCAGTCTCTATACTAGACACAGACTCAGTGTGAACCAGTCTCTATACTAGACACAGACTAAGTGTGAACCAGTCTCTATACTAGACACAGACTCACTGTGAACCAGTCTCTATACTAGACACAGACTAAGTGTGAACTAGCCACTCATATTTTAACAAATTATTCACATATACACACAAGTGCAGACATCCGATTATTTATTTGCAATAACACAGTCCATAAGGCAGAAGGTTGGACTGGAGTCCATTTTTCGCTTGTGACCTGTGCCATTCTCGGCCTTATGTATATTTTCAGTGTCTCCAGTGGACATCTCTATCCCGGAGGCAATACAGACTGTTTATCCGAGGGCTGGCTTGTCGGAGCGGGCACCTCGGCTACAATCTCTGCTTCTGTAGATGAACTGCAAGTCACACGGTCAGATGGGACGGGGACCGTTAGCTCCTGAGGTACTTCTGGCCCTGGCACACCAACATGCGTTGGCATAATTGACCTCCCAACTTCCCTTAAATTAATGGTCTTGTTAAATAAAGTTGAATGGCCAATCAGCCACAGCTTTAACTTGCACCGCAAGCTGTGCCAATCTTTTGTTCTCTGTCCTGCTGTACCCCCGTGTCTTAGAGCGCTGCACGCACCGGCTCGTCACCCTGATCTGCCCGGTTTGCCGGCACGGGCCTTACCTTTGAATTTATGTCCCCGGAACCCTGACCGGTTGCGATGCCAGGTGCGATTTCTGACCTTCTGTAAATCATATAATCCCTAATGTGCCAAACTAGGCCATTCGGCCCAACTGGTCTCCCCCGCTCCTGGGGATTGCTCATTAGTATGTAGATGGCTGCTATATTATTATGCTGATGGTCGCTGGTATCGATGCTGTCTGGGCTTTTGCAGAGTTAAATACACAGCAAACCCTCACCTGCTGGTTTCTGCCTGTGCTGGCTGAATTTCCCATCAGCCTTTGCCGTTCGCCATTTTAAATCGGGACTTGGCCAATTCAGGTGGCTACAAGCCCTCCTTGTGATCCTAACGCGAAGTGTGAAGGATCACATAACTGCGTTGTTTTTCATTCCCTGGCCCGGCGAGCACTCTTCTATGGCCTCTACATTGACCATAACTATGCAAAAATTTTTAACTTACAATTCTCAGGGGCGCTATGTCAAACAGGGCATGCATTACAAAACAAGAAAATGGGAACCTCTAACTATCCTTAATAAACTACACTCAGTTAAATATTTCATCACACTAACTTCCTAAACCATACAAACAAAATCATAGCAGTTTTATACACATTTTCCTGGCTTGGAAGTCAAGCTCAGGATTGTACAATTGCTCATGAACATTTCTTTATTTACAACAAAACGCAAATGAATGCTCTTTATTATAGATTGTGGGGGTCGGGGGTCTGGTCATATCCGAAAATAGGGGATCTGATCCTATATACCGGGGTGCGAGCGCGGTAAGCTCTCCTTCTCCATTTTCTCAGACGAATAGTCTGCACGACGCAGCAGAGTATCGCCAATACTTGTAGGGATTCTATCAAGTAGGACAGGGAGTACCAGGTTTTAAACCTGTCACACCAAGATGGTGTGGTGTCGCTAGTAACTGGGCTCTGGATACTGTGGGGAAGTGAATCATTAACGGCTGGGGTGGGGTTGGCGTCAGGGGGTTCGCGTTTGCGCGCAACCAAATGTTCATTATGGAGATGAGCCACGCGGAGGATGTCCTCGTGGTTCTTCTTCTGTCACTTCTCTTCTCTTCTCTTCTCTGGTCCTGGAGCTTCTGGAGTTCTGTGGGATCAAGCATAGTGTCTGTTACTATCTTGGTTTAACATCTCATATGATAGCCTGTCTGTCCTTTAGTGCCAATTACTCCCTTTATAATTGGTCACTATGTGTGACTCCCTCATTTTCCCCCCCAAAAACCGAATTTCAGGACAAGACACACTTACAAATACTGAACCAGTGCGAGCCGTCTCGCAGACTGTGCGGTTTACCATCCAAATGTTTCAGGATGTAAATAGCAGAGGGTTGGCAACCTAAGGGTTACCTGAAACAAAACAAAACTTTTTGAACCAAATTTTCCGAAATGAGGTGCGTATGGGCCGCGACGGGTACGATATGGATGGAGTCCCCGGGTAGGACGGCGACCAATGCCGTGTGTTCCCTACCTGAGCGTAGCTGACCAGAGGGGGGTTCCCAGGCAGGGCGGGTCCCAAAGCTGTTTCTCCACTGCCTGAGCAACCGACAAGAACGGGCAAGAAATGTAGTCATCGTGGGGGGTTGCCGTACTGGTTCCTTCCTCGAACCAGAAGAGCCATTACGAACGGGGGTCTGTGTTTCCGTCGACAGACGAGTTCCGCTGAACTGGTGCCTGGGACCTTAACAAGTTTCTGCGGACAAATTCTCAGAGGTTTCGGCCGAAAAGGCGTGGGGCAGTGGGAAAAAACATTTCCGGTCTGACATACAACATTTAACAAACACTACAAACAACATAAAACATGCTGCAGGTTCCATCAGAAAGGACACCGTTTTCTCCCAAGCGGTTCCTTTTAAAACATCATCTGGACACCTCAGTTATCGGTTGCGAACAGGGTCGCAAAGGGGTTCTTGTTTTGGGAGTCAGACTCAAAGTCGTCATCTTCTCCCGGATGCCAAACTCTCGAGTGTATCAGGGCTGATAGGGCTGGTTGGTGTGATTCGGGATCCCTCTCGTCATTCCGGACGAGTTTGTACGAATTATCTCGGTGCCAATAGGTGATGTCTAGTTCTGTGGAGACTGAATCGGGGTTGTCATGGTAGGTCGGTGGTGGGGTTTGTTCAGGAAAGTGATCGTGAAGGGATCACTCGAATCGTGGTCAGATTCGCTGGGTGTGGGTCCTGTTGCATGGGGATGGTAGGGGGGCGTGCTGTGGCTATCGTCCGAGTCACAGTCGCTGTCTCTGCTGCTGCAGTCTGTGGGCATTCCGGGGCGGAGTCTATAGTTCGGAGGTGGAGTCGAGGTCGAGTCCATGGCTGGGCTGGACGTGTTGGGGGAGGGTAGGGTTACGTTGGCTGTGGGCGGGGCGTGGTCTGCTGCGTCGAGCATGACGTGATGTGCGTGGTTAGACTGTGGTCCATATGCTTTAAGCTGATTGATATGGAACCAGGCAGTCTTTCCATTGGGGAACTTTATCTTGTAGACGGAAGGGCTTACTTTGTCCGCAATGGAGTACGGACCCGAGTACTTTGGTGACAGGAATGTGCTGGGGTTGTATACGGAGAGCATGACTTGCTGTCCTACACTGAACTCAGTCGCATGCACTGTCTTGTCGAAACAAGCCTTGCTCTGTTTCTTTCTTGTGCCCAATTTCACTGCGGCTGCTAGCTGAGCCGTTTTAACATTCTCTACTAATTGTTTGACTGCATTCTCTTGTGTGAGGGCCGTCACTTCGGGGCTGGTCAAGTTTAAACCTAATAAAAATTCTGTGCCTTTCATGGGGCGTCCGGTCATGAGGGTGTGTGGGGTGTAACCTGTGGAAGTTGAAACTGTATTTCGCAAAAACATCAGCGCAAAAGGGAGGACCGAATCCCAAGTGGTGTTGTTTTGCTGGACCATTTTTCTGAGGGTGGGTTTTAGGGTCCGATTCATGCGCTCCACGATACCACTTGACTGGGGGTGGAATGCAATGTGGAATTTTTGGGTAATGCCAAATATCGTGAGGATGTTCTTCATGACACGTCCCGTAAAATGGGAACCTTGGTCGGATTCAATGCTGCGGGGGAGTTCCCATCTCGTAAAGATGTGGTGGGTTAAAATCTTGGCTGTGGTCTTTGCCGTGTTTGTTCTAGATGGGAATGATTCCACCCATTTGGTAAACTTGTCTATCACCACGAGTACATATTTATAACCATTCCTGCAATCTGGAGGTTAGTCCAGGGGCCATTAACGGGTCGGGTGTGGCTGAGTTGGGCCTTTTTGGCATATCTGTCCGGATTATTCTGGGCACAGATAAGACAATTCTCAATGTAGTGAGTAACATCTTCTTTCAAACTCGGCCACCAGCAGAGGTGCCTGAGGTGGGCTGTAGTGGGATCGATTCCCTGATGTCCATGACTGTCATGGAACAAACAAATCAGTTGATTCCTGTCCTGTTCAGGAACCACATAAAGGGTGTCTTTTAACACCACACTGTCATGTGTGGTCAGAGCATTTTTAAACCTCTCGTAGGGTGCTGGATAGTTTCCTTTTAAAATCTCTCTGAGATTGCTGTCCTGCTTCTGGGCCTGCACTAGATCCTCGATCTTAGTCTGCGAGACCTGAACTGCGCTCACTGGTGCGCTTTCGGGGGGTGTCCAAAAGTATCCATGCCTGGAACCTACCTTAGCCAGTGCGTCGGCTTTTACATTTCCAGTGGGGGAGGAACGATGGTGACTTCGAACTTTAACTATTCCAAAAGTCCTGTTCTGTGCGTGCTCTAAAATGTGGCGGAGTAATGGGGCTGAGGGGAGGGATTTTCCGTCTGCGGAAACAAATCCTCTTGCTTTCCACAGGGGCAGGAATTCCGTAAGGCTGTTGCAGACATAGAGGCTGTCCGAGTATATGTCTGCTGGGCTGGGGAAGGAATCTGGGTGATCCACTATATATGTGATGGCCGCAGGTTCTGCTGCCTGCTCGCCTAAGTGTCCTGGAAGTTTTATTGCTATTTCTTCTAGGGCGCGTCCCTGCACGTCCTCGACATAAATACCGCATCCTGTTATGCGCTTCCCTTCTAATATTGTGGAAGATCCATCCACATATATCTTTATGGGTTCGCACGTGTCTGTGTGCTGGGGGCTCTGGGTTGAACTACCTATCTTTCTGGGGGTGTTTTCACAATAAAGGGGCCTGTGTTGTGGTGCGGAGAGATAATTTCACATTCATGGGGGGTTCCGGGGTACTGTTGGTTGTCGGCTAAAAAGATGTGGGTCTTTGTCCTTTTAACAGTGATGTCCCGTCCCTGCAAAAGAAGGGTCCATCTAGCTGCTCTAATCTGACTGACGGTACCGTCCTTGAGTCGTCCGTCCAGTAAAAGTTAGGTGGGGGGGTGTTCCGTGAGGATTGTGATGGGGTTCAGTCCGGTAATGTACAAAAAATACTGTACTGCCCAGAATACTGCGAGCAGGTGCCTCTCACAGGCTGAAAATCCCTGCTCCACAGCATCTAAAACTCTGGAGGCGTAATCCACGGGTCTTAACTGTTCGTGCCGTTCCTGGAGGAGCACGGCCGAAAGGGTGCGGTCTGTGCTTGCCACCTCTATAGCGTAAGGGGAAAGTGGGTCTGGAACTTGTAGGGCTGCTATGAGTGCCTGTTTTAAAGAGTCCACAGCGTCCGTATGCTACGGAAGCCATTCCCAGGGGGCTCCTTTCTTTGGGAAGTCTGAGAGGGGTGCTGCCTTGCTGGCGAAACCGTCAATGTGGTTTCGGCAGTAGCCAACCAGTCCTAAAATCGACCGGAGGGCTGACACGTTCTGGGGAAGGGGCAATTTAGCAATCGAGTCAATCCTTTTATGCTCGATCTCGCATTTACCATGTGTGATAATTGTACCCAAATATATCACCTTATCTTCCAAAATCTGGGCCTTTTTGGGGTTAACTTTACAACCAATTGAGTGTAAGAGTTCCAGGAGTTCGGACAGAAGCTCAATGTACTCTTCCTTGGTGTCTGTCTGCAGTAGTAGGTCGTCTACGTACTGGACAAGACATTCGGGGTGTGGAAATTTGGCTAAACCATTTGCCAGCTGTCGGTGGAAAATGGAGGGGGAGTTGTGGAATCCTTGTGTCAGGCATATCCACGTGTACTGCTGTGCTTTAAAGGTGAAGGCAAATTTGTACTGGCATGCCTTTGCCAATGGAATGGACCAGAATCCATTACTGACATCCAAAACCGTAAAGTATCGGGAATTGAGTCGCTGCTTGAGCATGGTCTCGGGACTTCGCCTACTGCGCTAATTTTGTTCGCGTATTCACCTATTGTGAGCGTTGCGGGGGCTCTTGCGGATTTTGCCATTTTCCAGACGCACTGGTTGACTGGATCAAATGGTAAGTTGTGGGAATTCATAAAATCAATTCCCAGAATGTGTTCTGCTGTGTGGGGCAGGTCAACTAAAACTACAGGGTGCTTGGTGGTGATGTTGCCGATTTGAATGGGTACAGGGGCTGTGATGTGTCCCTGCTGTGAGTGGCCTGTAAAGCCGCTGAGGGTGATAGTGGCTGTAGTGGGCCACGTGTCTTTTTGAAACATGGTGGAGGAATTGATTGTGGTGCGGGACCCTCCTGTGTCCCAGAGAAACTCGATGGGCTGTCCCCGAATTCTTGCTGCAACTACCGGTCGTCCGGACCTATCCCAAAGGGTGTCGCAGACCCAACTGGGGGGAGCCCGAACACCGTCAGTCCATTCCGGTCAGGTCCGTCTGATCTGAACGGGTGCTAACGCTATGAATGGGCTCTGTCTTATTCTTACTTAGAGTGCCCGTCTGCTGGGCTCTCTGTGGCTTTCTAGGGGCATTGCATTCCCTTACAAAGTGCCCCAACTGTCCACAGTTGTAACACTCGTATTACTTTTGTGGGAGGCTGTTCTTTCCTTCATTTACCCATGCGGGGTTCTGGTGTGATTTTACTGCTTGTATGTCTGCTCCTGCCTGCTTTTCTTCGGGATTTTTAACTGTGGGTTTGTTCTGTACAGACTGCTCCCAGGTGCGGGACAATCTTTTTACTACCCATTTTTCATTATGAGCCTCCTCTGAGGGATCATAATTCGTGCACGCTTTCTGTCCTGTTTCTGTGGCATGGGAGATAAGGGTGCGGGTCCATTTGGCCATGTTGTCTGGGGACAAATGGGCGCGGTTTAAGTCTCCAAAAACTGCTGCAAAGTGGATCCACAGGTGTCCAGCAAACGCTGTGGGGTGCTCGGTTTTCTTTTGCCTGCATTTAGTTGAGGCCATCTACGGGGTCACCCCGGTTATACCCGATCACGTCTAGGACCGCGGTATGCATTTCTGCAAGGGTGCCTCCTCCTACATTCTGTGGGTCGGGAAGGGCTGCTACGACCGAAGGGTCTAGACACAAAACTGTGAGCTTTACATGCTCTCGCTCATCCAGGCCGCACATGGTCGCCTGCTGCTTTACTCTGGCAAAGAAGTGGTGGGGGTCTGAGGTGGGGAGGAATGGTGTGATTTTCTTGCACGCGTCCCGTAATTGGGTCACTGTTAAGGGGGTGGTATACAAAAATTCTGTGTCGTCTGCTGTGGCTGTGCGGTGGGTGGTTACAGGGTTCATTGGAGCCTGAACTATCTGCTCTGTGGGGGGTTGGGGCGCTTTTCTCTTCTGGGGCTTTCCCTGCGCACATGTTCCCTGAACATATCTCTGCGCTGTCTCGTTTAATTCTTCCCAATCAGGGCCGTCTTCTTCATCTAACTTTGCTCCAAAGGTTTCCTGGAATCCTTTCTGAACTGAAAGCAGAGATTGCAGCTCTGCAATCTGCTTCCGGGACTTTGCGTGGTCTAATGAGCTTTGTCTCTGCTCCGTGGTGGCAGCATGGAGTGCTCTTAACGCTGCCTTCAGGTCACTACACTGCCTCTGCAATGCCTCTACCTGCTTCTCGGTTTCTTCACGTAGCAGGACTGCACGTTGCATGTCCTGATAGGCCTTTTCATACTGGGACTGGAAGCTGCTTAAGTGCACCAGACAAGACTGGTGTGCCCACTTGGCGTCATCCACCTCTCCGTCTTTTGCTGCCAACTTCCTCTTCAATTCTAAGTTCTCTCTCTCTACCTCACTTACATCGACCTTACTCATTCGATGTATGCCTTCTACCTCTTTCCGGAGCGTCCTAACGACCTCCTCCGTGCGTCGCAACTGTGCCAAGCAGGACACGATTGCCATCGGCTTGCGAGCTTTTCCTAAGCTCTTCTTGTGAATCTTGCTCAGGTTCTCCTACCAAGTATGTCCTATACTCCCGGGACCTGTTTCCTCGTTGTTACAGAATTCGCTCCAAAGGGGCCATCCCTTCCCTTTGAGGTACTTCCTGATTTCTTCCTCCCATACGGGACACTGTCCTACTCTACTGCTGCTGGTCGCTGCGACTGCAAATTCCTCTGGGTTCATGAGGCGCTGCATTGCCTGCATTGCCATCTTTCTTGTCCGAATGCTTCTTTTAAAATTTGGAACGACGGGTACTAAGGCGGTGCTGTAAATACGGGTACGGCTTTCGCTAATTTACGAAATACAAACTCCCGACAGTTTTGTCACAACAAAAAATCTATCAGTGTTACCTTATAGCCCTGTTAGTTACGCATGCATTTAACACACTTCAAATTATGAGGATTGATCAGAACTGCTTGAACACTTGTGGTTTTCTAATCCCAATTGGACCTCTAACTCAAATTTTTGGGTTTTCCCAAAGTGGTTAAGCCATTTCTAGTTCGGGTCCCGTCAGAATGTCACCAGTAATATGTTGCTAACTTTTGGTTGGTTCAATTGGCTCTGTTTTATAACCTTTGCTCTCGAGTCGCCAGGTATCTTTATGATACCGCCACGAGGTTCAAGTCCAAGTAATGATCAATAACGCAACACACCAATTAGTAAGATTCAAATCAAAGCACATTTATTATACACAGTAATCGCTACTCATGCACAAATTCTACGTCTAAGATTCTTCTACAACTAACAGGCCTATACTTAACTTCGGACTGGCCCACCAGGTCAGGGGAACAAATGGCCTTTTGTTTGGAATATGCAACTGCGGGATTCAAAGCCGGTATGGACTGGTAGCTAGGAGCGCCTATCTCGTAGCGAGCGTCGACTTGAGACTTACTTCAGGGATGTGGCAGCTTGGACCGTTCACTCTCAGGGGTTGCTTCGCGTTGCTGAGTGACCCGGTCAAGGAGAACGATTTGAACTTGGGGCTTAACTTTTATAGTCCCCAGGGGCTTCCCGCCTTTCGGGGCGGACCCTGTACCTGGTTCTAGGTGATTGGACTTTGTTCCAATCGCTTGGTTCGATTTCTCCAATACTGAAGCGGTTGCCTGATCGATGGGCGGTCTTGAGGTGTCCGTTAGCCTCTTTTGTGTTGGCTCCTGCTGGCGCCGGGGAGTCTGGCTTAGATTTGTGTGTCCCAAATGTTGCTATTGTTCCCGGGTGTGGTGGTATGTATTAGGGGTAATACGGTACACCACGTGTCGACAGGCTATTGGTGGAGGGATGCCAGGTCCTGATAGGATCTGCCACCTACTGGACTCCACCCAGAAATGCCGGTATAAGAACCCTGTTTTTCCCTCCATTTCCCTCAGCAGTTGCATTCTGTAACCACACTGCTGGGGATAAAGTTCTGCTTAATAAAGCCTTCAATTGACATTAACTCAACCTGCCTCGCGTCATATTGACGGTGCTACAATTTTTTTAAAAAAAATATTTTTATTAAGGTTTTTTAACAACACAATTTTTTCCCCTTACAAACAATACCCCCCCCCCGTAACAAAATAACGCAAATTCTCCCAGAGCAAGATATATATTTACATAGCTTTATACACTGGCTCTTGGCCGCGCGTACCGTTTCCCCCCACCCTCCATGTTATCTCCCGCTCGTCCATCCCCTCAAACAGTCTCTCGTTCCCCCCCCCCAGGGTTGCTGCTGCTGATCGACCTTCTTCTAACGCTCCGCGAGATATTCTAGGAACGGTTGCCACCGCCTGTAAAACCCCTGTGCAGACCCTCTCAAAACAAACTTAATTCTCTCCAATTTTATGAACCCCGCCATGGCGTTAATCCAGGCCTCCAGGCTAGGGGGCTTCGCCTCCTTCCACAATAGCAAGACCCTTCGCCGGGCTACTAGGGACGCAAAGGCCAGAATTCCGGCCTCTTTCGCCTCCTGCACTCCCGGCTCATCCACTACTCCAAATATTGCTAGCCCCCAGCTTGGCTTGACCCGGACTTTCACCACCTGGGATATTGCTCCCGCCACTCCTCTCCAGAAACCCTCCAGTGCCGGGCATGACCAAAACTTATGGACATGGTTCACCGGACTCTGTGAGCACCTTCCACATCTGACCTCTACCCCAAAGAACCTACTCAACCTCGCCCCTGTCAAGTGCGCTCTGTGAACCACCTTAAATTGTATCAGACTGAGCCTGGCACACGAGGAGGAGGTATTAACCCTACCCAGGGCGTCGGCCCATAGCCCTTCCTCAATCTCCTCCCCCAGCTCCTCCTCCCATTTACCTTTCAGTTCTTCGACTAGCGCTTCCCCCTCTTCTTTCATCTCTTGGTATATTTCCGACACCTTGCCCTCCCCGACCCATACCCCCGAGATCACCCTATCTTGAACTTCTTGTGCCGGGAGCAACGGAAATTCCCTCACCTGTCGCCTCACAAAAGCCCTCACCTGCATATATCTAAATGCATTTCCCGGGGGTAACTCAAATTTCTCCTCCAGTGCCCCTAGGCTCGCAAATGTCCCGTCGATGAACAGGTCCCCCATTCTTCCAATCTACAATTTATTAAGCAGAATTTAAATTGAAGAAAACGACGTGGGAACATGGTGCTCCGAATCACCCCGGAGTGCCTGCGCATCGCACCCCAAGCAGCTAACTCGGCCTCTATCTTCAAACACTGGCTGGCATGCTTTGAGGGCTACCTCCGAACGGCCCCCGGCACACCGACAGACGAACAAAAGATGCAGGTCCTCTATTCCAGGGTGAGTCCTGACGTCTACTCCCTTATCGAGGACGAGGACGGTTTCACCGGTGCCATGGCCGCGCTGAAGGATATCCACATCCTGCCTGCCAACCAGGTTTTTGCTCGCTACCAGCTCGCCACACGACGGCAATTTCCGGGGGAAACGCTGGACGAATTTTATAACGCCCTGCAGATCCTGGGTCGAAACTGCAACTGCCCGGCGGTAACAGCGAGTGAACACACAGAGCTCCTGGTCCGCGATGCGTATGTGGCAGGTTTGGCCTCTTCCCAGATCCGCCAGAGGCTTCTGGAGAAAGAATCCTTGGGACTTACAGAAGCTCGGGCCCTGGCGGCATCCCTCGATGTGGCCTCGCGTAACGCCCGCGCCTACGCCCCCGACCGCACTACAGCCCCTTGGGCTCCGTGGACCCCCGCTGCGGTCGACTCTCCGACACCCCCCCCCCCCCCCCCCCCCGCAAACCTGCGCGGCCAAAACACCAGACCAACCGGGGGGGCCCCGCTGCTATTTTTGCGGCCAGCCAAAACACCCTCGGCAGCGATGCCCGGCCCGCGCGGCTACCTGCAAAAGCTGCGGGAAGAAAGGCCACTACGCGACGGTGTGCAAGTCCCGCGGGGTCGCCGCTATCTCCGGGGAAGAAACGGGACCACAGACCCAGCCCCCCCAGCGATCCACGTGTGACCAACGGCCGCCGCCATTTTGGACCCCGGACGCTACGAGGGAGAGATGGGCGCCGCCATTTTGTCCACCCCCGACCACGCTCGATCCGTGGACGCCGCCATCTTGGCTGAAGGACCCAGACACAGACGGCCACATACTGCCTGATTACGATGCTCAACTTCAACAACCACGTCTGGCTTCGACAACCCTCAACCAGTCGCGACCCCGGACGCTCCAGACTGCAACCACTACAGTCCTAGTGAATGGCTACGAGACGCCGTGTCTTATCGACTCTGGGAGCACGGAGAGCTTCATTCAGCCGGACACGGTAAGGCGCTGTTCCCTCATAATTCGGCCAAGCACCCAGAAAATTTTCCTGGCGGCGGGATCCCACTCCGTTCAGATCACGGGGTTCTGCATCGCTAACCTAACGGTGCAGGGGAGGGAGTTCCGAAATTACCGGCTGTATGTCCTCCCCCATCTCTGTGCGCCCACACTCCTAGGGTTGGACTTCCAATGCAACCTCCAGAGTTTAACATTTAAATTTGGCGGCCCTATACCCCCACTGACTGTCTGCGGCCTCGCGACCCTCAAGGTTGAACCGCCTTCCTTGTTTGCGTACCTCACACCGGATTGCAAACCCGTCGCCACAAGGAGCAGACGGTACAGCGGCCAGGACCGAGCATTTATCCTGTCCGAAGTCCAGAGGCTGATGAAGGAAGGCATCATCCAGGCTAGCAACAGTCCCTGGAGAGCCCAGGTGGTAGTCGTTAAGACCGGCGAGAAACAGAGGATGGTCATCGACTATAGTCAGACCATCAACAGGTTCACTCAGCTAGATGCGTACTCTCTCCCCCGCATATCCGACATGGTCAATCGGATTGCACAGTACAAGGTCTTTTCCATCGTGGACCTCAAGTCCGCCTACCACCAGCTCCCCATCCGTCCCGGTGACCGCAACTATACTGCCTTCGAAGCAGGCGGGCGGTTATACCACTTTTTAAGGGTTCCATTCGGCGTCACGAACCGAGTCTCGGTCTTCCAACGAGAGATGGACCGAATGGTTGACCAGCACGGTTTACGGGCCACGTTCCCGTATCTCGACAACATCACCATCTGCGGCCATGACGCCAACCTCCAAAAATTCCTCCAGACTGCTCACGCACTGAACCTCACTTACAACAAAGAAAAATGCGTGTTCCGCACCGATCGTCTAGCCATCCTGGGCTACGTAGTGCGTAATGGAGTGATAGGCCCCGACCCTGAACGCATGCGCCCCCTCATGGAGTTCCCTCTCCCCCACTGTGCCAAAGCCCTGAAACGTTGCCTGGGCTTCTTTTCTTATTACGCCCAGTGGGTCCCCCAGTACGCAGACAAGGCCCGTGCACTAATCCAGTCCACTACTCTTCCCCTGACGACAGAGGCGTGCCAGGCCTTTAGCCGCATCAAAACGGATATCGCAAAGGCCACGATGCGCGCCATCAACGAGTCCCTCCCCTTCCAGGTCGAGAGCGACGCATCGGATGTAGCTCTGGCGGCCACCCTCAACCAAGCAGGCAGACCCGTGGCCTTCTTCTCCCGAACCCTCCACGCTTCAGAAATCCGCCACTCCTCAGTGGAAAAGGAGGCACAAGCAATAGTGGAAGCTGTGCGACACTGGAGGCATTACCTGGCCGGTAGGAGATTCACTCTCCTCACTGACCAACGGTCGGTTGCCTTCATGTTCGATAATGCACAGCGGGGCAAGATCAAGAACGACAAGATCTTGCGGTGGAGGATCGAACTCTCCACCTTCAATTATGAGATCTTGTATCGTCCCGGAAAGCTGAACGAGCCGTCCGATGCCCTATCTCGCGGCACATGTGCCAATGTACAAGTGGACCGTCTACAAGCCCTCCACGAGGACCTCTGCCACCCGGGGGTCACTCGTTTCTACCACTTCCTTAAGGCCCGCAACCTCCCTTACTCCGTCGAGGACGTCCGAACAGTCACCAGAAACTGCCAGATCTGCGCTGAGTGCAAACCGCACTTTTTCAGGCCAGATAGAGCGCACCTGGTTAAGGCCTCTCGACCCTTTGAACACCTCAGTTTGGATTTCAAAGGCCCCCTCCCCTCCACCGATCGCAACACGTACTTCCTGAACGTCGTTGACGAATACTCCCGTTTCCCTTTCGCCATCCCCTGCCCCGACATGATCGCGTCCACGGTCATTAAAGCCCTTGGTACCATTTTTACACTGTTCGGTTTCCCCGACTATATCCATAGCGACAGGGGGTCCTCCTTTATGAGTGACGAACTGCGTCAATTCCTGCTCAGCAGGGGCATAGCCTCGAGCAGGACGACCAGTTACAACCCCCGGGGGAATGGGCAGGTAGAAAGGGAGAATGGAACGGCCTGGAAGGCCGTCCTGCTGGCCCTCCGGTCTAGGAGCCTCCCAATTTCCCGCTGGCAGGGAATCCTCCCGGATGCCCTTCACTCTATCCGGTCCCTGCTGTGCACCACCACGAATCAAACGCCTCACGAGCGCCTCCTCCTCTTTCCTAGGAAATCCTCCTCTGGAACGCCACTTCCGACCTGGCTAGCAGCTCCGGGACCCATTCTGCTCCGGAACCATGTGCGGGCGTACAAGTCAGATCCGTTGGTGGAACGGGTGCATCTCCTTCACACCAACCCGCAATACGCCTATGTGGAATACCCCGATGGGCGACAGGACACGGTCTCCCTGTGAGATCTGGCGCCCGCCGGAGCTACCCACACCCCCCCAACGCCAATCACCACCTCCTCACTCCCGCTGGTTCATCCCGCAGCCACCCCCTTCCCGGGGTGTTCGGTTCTCCTCCCAGACTCGCCCAGGAGTAAGGACACAGGGGACAGCGCTACGCTCCCAGAGTCGACGGGACTCGACTCACCACCACGCCCAAGACGATTGGAAAGGACGACCAGAGCGCCCATCCGGCTCATCGAATCACTTTAACTCTCAACGTTTTCAGTGATTGTGTCTTGTTATAGTTATGGCATCATGCCGACCCTGTTTGGCCCGTTGGCCCAGTTGAAGCGATAATTTTGTGTTTTGTTCAAAGTTACGGCACAGTACCGACTCTGTAAACCCCTACCACCATGCGAACCACCATCCCGCCGGGTTTTTTTTCAACAAGGGGTGAATGTGGTGGTATGTATTAGGGGTAATACGGTGCACCACGTGTCGACAGGCTATTGGTGGAGGGATGCCAGGTCCTGATAGGATCTGCCACCTACTGGACTCCACCCAGAAATGCCGGTATAAGAACCCAGTTTTTCCCTCCATTTCCCTCAGCAGTTGCATTCTGTAACCACGCTGCTGGGGATAAAGTTCTGCTTAATAAAGCCTTCAATTGACATCACCTCAACCTGCCTCGCGTCATATTGACGGTGCTACACCGGGGATTGCTCATTAGTATGTAGATGGCTGCTACATTATTATGCTGATGGACACTGGTATCGATGCTGTCTGGGCTTTTGCAGAGTTTAATACACAGCAAACCTGCACCTGCTGGTTTCTGCCTGTGTTGGCTGAATTTCCCTTCAGCCTTTGCCGTTCGCCATTTTAAATCGGGACTTGGCCAATTCAGGTGGCTACAACATCAACTCCTGGAGTCCTGATTGTCGGAGTTCGGCTTTCTCATTTCGTTTGAAAGATAATAATATTTTCTGATCCGTTCCCCGCCGCCAGTTTTCAGTCTGTAACCGATTGTATGTTAGACAAACAATACAGTAGAAACAGAACGGTCGAAACTGTGAATAGCAACTTGAACAGAGGTTTATTCAATGTGCCTTCTCTGTACAAAGGCTCCCACTAGACAGGGGTTAAACACCGCCAAGTAGCCGAGGATGTCGCGCGTCTCTGGTGACTCGGTACTTAAAGAGAACTTGCACACAACCACAATAGCCCATTCGTATAGCTGATTCGATGGTGAACATGTACAAGTTTCCCTTGCAGTCGGAGAGGCCAGAACTGGGTGGTCATCAATATAAGACGATCAAGAATAAATCCAATCGGGGAAGAGGGGGAATTCAGGAAAAACGGGCGCGATTCTCCGACCCCCCGCCGGGTCGGAGAATCGCCGGGGGCTGGCGTGAATCCCGCCCCCGCCGGTTGCCGAATTCTCCACCACCGGATATTCGGCGGGGGCAGGAATCGCGCCGCACCGGTTGGTGGGCCCCCCCCCCGGCGATTCTCCGGCCCGGATGGGCCGAAGTCCCGCCGCTAAAACGCCTGTCCCGCCGGCGTAGATTAAACCACCTACCTTACCGGCGGAACTTAGTGGCGCGGGCGGGCTCCGGGGTCCTGGGGGGGGCGCGGGGCGATCTGGCCCCGGGGGGGGGGGGGGCCACGGTGGCCTGGCCCGCGAACGGGGCCCACCGATCCGCGGGCGGGCCTGTGCCGTGGGGCACTCTTTCCCTTCCGCCTTCGCCACGGTCTCCACCATGGCGGACGCAGAAGAGACTCCCCCCACTGCGCATGCGTGGGAAACTGTCAGCGGCCGCTAACGCTCCCGCGCATGCGCCGCCCGGAGATGTCATTTCCGCGCCAGCTGGCGGGGCACCAAAGGCCTTTTCCGCCAGCTGGCGGGGCGGAAATTCATCCAGCGCGGGCCTAGCCCCTTAAGGTTGGGGCTCGGCCACCAAAGATGTGGAGCATTCCGCACCTTTGGGGCGGCGCGATGCCTGTCCGATTTGCGCCATTTTGGGCGCCAGTCGGCGGACATCGTGCCGATACCGGAGAATTTCGCACCACATTCTCCTCACTCCCTGTGGGAGCGAGTCCCACATTCTCCCCACTCCCCGTGGGAGCGAGTTCCACATTCTCCCCACTCCCCGTGGGAGCAAGTCCCACATTCTCCCCACTCCCCGTGGGAGCGAGTCCCACATTCTCCCCACTCCCCGTGGGAGCGAGTCCCACATTCTCCCCACTCCCCGAGGGAGCGAGTCCCACATTCTCCCCACTCCCCGTGGGAGCGAGTCCCACATTCTCCCCACTCCCCGAGGGAGCGAGTCCCACATTCTCCCCACTCCCCGTGGGAGCGAGTCCCACATTCTCCCCACTCCCCGTGGGAGCGAGTCCCACATTCTCTCCACTCCCTGTGGGAGCGAGTCCCACATTCTCCCCACTCCCTGTGGGAGCGAGTTCTACATTCTCCCCACTCCCCGTGGGAGCGAGTCCCACATTCTCCCCACTCCCCGGGGGAGCGAGTTCCACATTCTCCCCACTCCCCGTGGGAGCGAGTCCCACATTCTCCCCACTCCCCGTGGGAGTGAGTCTCACATTCCCCCCACTCCCCGTGGGAGCGAGTCCCACATTCTCCCCACTCCCCGTGGGAGCGAGTCCCACATTCTCCCCAATCCCCGTGGGAGCGAGTTCCACATTCTCCCCACTCCCCGTGGGAGCGAGTCCCACATTCTCCCCACTCCCCATGGGAGCGAGTCCCACATTCTCCCCACTCCCTGTGGGAGCGAGTCCCACATTCTCCCCACTCCCCATGGGAGCGAGTTCCACATTCTCCCCACTCCCTGTGGGAGCGAGTTCCACATTCGCCTCACTCCCTGTGGGAGCGAGTTGCACATTCTCCCCACTCCCCGTGGGAGCGAGTTCCACATTATCTTCACTCCCAGTGGGAGCGAGTCCCACATTCTCCCCACTCCCCGTGGGAGCGAGTCCCACATTCTCCCCACTCCCCGTGGGAGCGAGTCCCACATTCTCCCCACTCCCCGAGGGAGCGAGTCCCACATTCTCCCCACTCCCCGTGGGAGCGAGTCCCACATTCTCCCCACTCCCCGAGGGAGCGAGTCCCACATTCTCCCCACTCCCCGTGGGAGCGAGTCCCACATTCTCCCCACTCCCCGTGGGAGCGAGTCCCACATTCTCTCCACTCCCTGTGGGAGCGAGTCCCACATTCTCCCCACTCCCTGTGGGAGCGAGTTCTACATTCTCCCCACTCCCCGTGGGAGCGAGTCCCACATTCTCCCCACTCCCCGGGGGAGCGAGTTCCACATTCTCCCCACTCCCCGTGGGAGCGAGTCCCACATTCTCCCCACTCCCCGTGGGAGTGAGTCTCACATTCCCCCCACTCCCCGTGGGAGCGAGTCCCACATTCTCCCCACTCCCCGTGGGAGCGAGTCCCACATTCTCCCCAATCCCCGTGGGAGCGAGTTCCACATTCTCCCCACTCCCCGTGGGAGCGAGTCCCACATTCTCCCCACTCCCCATGGGAGCGAGTCCCACATTCTCCCCACTCCCTGTGGGAGCGAGTCCCACATTCTCCCCACTCCCCATGGGAGCGAGTTCCACATTCTCCCCACTCCCTGTGGGAGCGAGTTCCACATTCGCCTCACTCCCTGTGGGAGCGAGTTGCACATTCTCCCCACTCCCCGTGGGAGCGAGTTCCACATTATCTTCACTCCCAGTGGGAGCGAGTCCCACATTCTCCCCACTCCCTGTGGGAGCGAGTCCCACATTCTTCCCACTCCCCGTGGGAGTGGGGAGAATGTGGAACTCGCTCCCACGGGGAGTGGGGAGAATGTGGAACTCGCTCCCACGGGGAGTGGGGAGAATGTGGGACTCGCTCCCACAGGGAGTGGGGAGAAAGTGGAACTCGCTCCCATGGGGAGTGGGGAGAATGTGGGACTCGCTCCCACGGGGATTGGGGAGAATGTGGGACTCGCTCCCACGGGGAGTGAGGAGAATGTGGGACTCGCTCCCTCGGGGAGTGGGGAGAATGTGGGACTCGCTCCCACGGGGAGTGAGGAGAATGTGGGACTCGCTCCCATGGGGAGTGGGGAGGATGTGGAACTCGCTCCCATGGGGAGTGGGGAGAATGTGGGACTCGCTCCCACGGGGAGTGGGGAGAATGTGGGACTCGCTCCCACGGGGAGTGAGGAGAATGTGGGACTCGCTCCCTCGGGGAGTGGGGAGAATGTGGGACTCGCTCCCACGGGGAGTGAGGAGAATGTGGGACTCGCTCCCATGGGGAGTGGGGAGGATGTGGAACTCGCTCCCATGGGGAGTGGGGAGAATGTGGGACTCACTCCCACGGGGAGTTGTTGAGGCGAATAGTGCTGATGTGTTTAAGGGTTGGGGGCTGGGTCGGTTGTTGAACAATGGCTGGGGCCAGGCTCGGAGAGCAGGGTGGGGGGCTCTCTCAGCCGTATTTCAGCTTCGGCAGGGCAAAGAGGTGCTGCCCTATCTAGCTCACTTCCCCTCAGGCATGGTTAGCGCTGCTGCGGCCTGCTCGTGTGGCTCCTCATGTTTCCTTAACTCAGGAATCTAGTCCGTCCTTGTCCCAGAGGACGGCTGGAAGAACAAGCTGATTTAATTGCCTTGTAGAGATCTTTAAGTCCGAGCGGTGCTGTGTGACTGAAGTATTTCAAACAGCTTATAATTGAAGCCCACCAGCTGATTAGATATCTTTTAGCGACTAATTGGGGCTTCTATTTTAAGACTGTTTTTGTCTGACTTGCTTTTTTCCCTCCACTGGGGCCCTTCTTTTGACGAAACACATATTGGCAGAGTAATACTGAGGGAGCGCCGCACTGTCGGAGGGTCAGTGCTGAGGGAGTGCCGCACTGTCGGAGGGTCAGTGCTGAGGGAGCGCCGTACTGTCGGAGGGTCAGTGCTGAGGGAGCGCCGCACTGTCGGAGGGTCAGTGCTGAAGGAGCGCCGCACTGTCGGAGGGTCAGGACTGAGGGTGCGCCGCACTGTCGGAGGGTCAGTGCTGAGGGAGCGCCGCACTGTCGGAGGGTCAGTGCTGAGGGAGCGCCGTACTGTCGGAGGGTCAGTACTGAGGGAGCGCCGCACTGTCGGAGGGTCAGTGCTGAGGGAGCGCCGCACTGTCGGAGGGTCAGTGCTGAGGGAGCGCCGCACTGTCGGAGGGTCAGTGCTGAGGGAGCGCCGCACTGTCGGAGGGTCAGTGCTGAGGGAGCGCCGCACTGTCGGAGGGTCAGTGCTGAGGGAGCGCCGCACTGTCGGAGGGTCAGTGCTGAGGGAGCGCCGCACTGTCGGAGGGTCAGTGCTGAGGGAGCGCCGCACTGTCGGAGGGTCAGTGCTGAGGGAGCGCCGCACTGTCGGAGGGTCAGTGCTGAGGGAGCGCCGCACTGTTGGAGGGTCAGTGCTGAGGGAGCGCCGCACTGACGGAGGGTCAGTGCTGAGGGAGCGCCGCACTGTTGGAGTGTCAGTGCTGAGGGAGCGCCGCACTGTCGGAGGGTCAGTGCTGAGGGAGCGCCCCACTGTGGGAGGGTCAGTGCTGAGGAAGTGCTGCACTGTCGGAGGGTCAGTGCTGAGGGAGCGCCGCACTGTCGGAGGGTCAGTGCTGAGGGAGCGCCGCACTGTCGGAGGGTCAGTGTTGAGGGAGCGTCGCACTGTCGGAGGGTCAGTGCTGAGGGAGCGCCGCACTGTCGGAGGGTCAGTGCTGAGGGAGCGCCGCACTGACGGAGGGTCAGTGCTGAGGGAGCGCCGCACTGTTGGAGTGTCAGTGCTGAGGGAGCGCCGCACTGTCGGAGGGTCAGTGCTGAGGGAGTGCCGCACTGTCAGAGGGTCAGTGCTGAGGGAGCGCCGCACTGTCGGAGGGTCAGTGCTGAGGGAGCGCCGCACTGTCGGAGGGTCAGTGCTGAGGGAGCGCCGCACTGTCGGAGGGTCAGTGCTGAGGGAGCGCCGCACTGTCGGAGGGTCAGTGCTGAGGGAGCGCCGCACTGTCAGAGGGTCAGTGCTGAGGGAAAGCCACACTGTCGGAGGGTCAGTGCTGAGGGAGCGCCGCACTGTCGGAGGGTCAGTGCTGAGGGAGCGCCGCACTGTCGGAGGGTCAGTGCTGAGGGAGCGCCGCACTGTCGGAGGGTCAGTGCTGAGGGAGCGCCGCACTGTCGGAGGGTCAGTGCTGAGGGAGCGCCGTACTGTCGGAGGGTCAGCGCTGAGGGAGCGCCGCACTGTCGGAGGGTCAGTGCTGAGGGAGCGCCGCACTGTCGGAGGGTCAGTGCTGAGGGAGCGCCGCACTGTCGGAGGGTCAGTGCTGAGGGAGCGCCGCACTGTCGGAGGGTCAGTGCTGAGGGAGCGCCGCACTGTCGGAGGGTCAGTGCTGAGGGAGCGCCGCACTGTCGGAGGGTCAGTGCTGAGGGAGCGCCGCACTGTCGGAGGGTCAGTGCTGAGGGAGCGCCGCACTGTTGGAGGGTCAGTGCTGAGGGAGCGCCGCACTGACGGAGGGTCAGTGCTGAGGGAGCGCCGCACTGTTGGAATGTCAGTGCTGAGGGAGCGCCGCACTGTCGGAGGGTCAGTGCTGAGGGAGCGCCCCACTGTGGGAGGGTCAGTGCTGAGGAAGTGCTGCACTGTCGGAGGGTCAGTGCTGAGGGAGCGCCGCACTGTCGGAGGGTCAGTGCTGAGGGAGCGCCGCACTGTCGGAGGGTCAGTGTTGAGGGAGCGTCGCACTGTCGGAGGGTCAGTGCTGAGGGAGCGCCGCACTGTCGGAGGGTCAGTGCTGAGGGAGCGCCGCACTGACGGAGGGTCAGTGCTGAGGGAGCGCCGCACTGTTGGAGTGTCAGTGCTGAGGGAGCGCCGCACTGTCGGAGGGTCAGTGCTGAGGGAGCGCCCCACTGTGGGAGGGTCAGTGCTGAGGGAGTGCTGCACTGTCGGAGGGTCAGTGCTGAGGGAGTGCCGCACTGTCAGAGGGTCAGTGCTGAGGGAGCGCCGCACTGTCGGAGGGTCAGTGTTGAGGGAGCGTCGCACTGTCCGAGGGTCAGTGCTGAGGGAGCGCCGCACTGTCGGAGGGTCAGTGTTGAGGGAGCGTCGCACTGTCGGAGGGTCAGTGCTGAGGGAGCGCAGCACTGTAGGAGGGTCAGTGCTGAGGGAGCGTCGCACTGTCGGAGGGTCAGTGCTGAGGGAGCACCGCACTGTCGGCGAGTCAGTGCTGAGGGAACGGCGCACTGTCGGAGGGTCAGTGCTGAGGGAGCGCCGCACTGTCGGAGGGTCAGTGCTGAGGGAGTGCCGCACTGTCGGAGGGTCAGTGCTGAGGGAGCGCCGCACTGTCGGTGGGTCAGTGCTGAGGGAGTGCCGCACTGTCGGAGGGTCAGTGCTGAGGGAGCGCCGCACTGTCAGAGGGTCAGTGCTGAGGGAGCGTCGCACTGTCGGGGGGTCAGTGCTGAGGGAGCGTCGCACTGTCGGAGGGTCAGTGCTGAGGGAGCGCTGCTCTGTCGGGGGGTCAGTGCTGAGGGAGCGTCGCACTGTCGGAGGGTCAGTGCTGAGGGAGCGCTGCTCTGTCGGGGGGTCAGTGCTGAGGGAGCGTCGCACTGTCGGAGGGTCAGTGCTGAGGGAGTGCCGCACTGTCGGAGGGTCAGTGCTGAGGGAGCGCTGCTCTGTCGGGGGGTCAGTGCTGAGGGAGCGTCGCACTGTCGGAGGGCCGGTGTTGAGGGACCGCTGCACTGTCGGGGGGTCAGTGCTGAGGGAGCGTCGCACTGTCGGAGGGTCAGTACCGCGGGAGCACCGCACTGTCTGAGGGTCAGTGTTGAGGGACCGCTGCACTGTCGGGGGCCAGTGCTGAGGGAGCGTCGCACTGTCGGAGGGCCAGTGTTGAGGGACCGCTGCACTGTCGGGGGGTCAGTGCTGAGGGAGCGTCGCACTGTCGGAGGGTCAGTACTGAGGGAGCGCCGCACTATTGGAGGGTCAGTGCTGAGGGAGCGCCGCACTGTCGGAGGGTCAGTGCTGAGGGAGCGCCGCACTGTCTGAGGGTTAGCGCTGAGGGAGCGCCGCACTGTCGGAGGGTCAGTGCTGTGGGAGCGCAGCAATGCCGGAGGGTCAGTGCTGAAAGAGTGCTGCACTGTTGGAGGGTCAGTGCTGTGGGAGCGCCGCCCTGTCGGAAGGTCAGTGCTGAGGGAGCGCCGCACTGTCAGAGGGTCAGTGCTGATGGAGTGCTGCACGGTCGGAGGGTCAGTGCTGAGGGAGCGCCGTACTGTCGGAGGGTCAGTGCTGGGGAAACGCCGCCCTGCCGGAGGGTCAGTACTGAGGGAGCGGCGCACTGTCGGAGGGTCAGTGCTGAGGGAATGCCGCACTATCAGAGGGTCAGTGCTGAGGGAGCGGCGCACTGTCGGAGGTTCAGTGCTGAGGGAGCGCCGCACTGTCGGATGGTCAGTGCTGAGGCAGCGCCGCACTGTCGGAGGGTCAGTGCTGAGGGAACGCCGCACTGTCGGAGGGTCAGTGCTGAGGGAGCGCCGCACTGTCGGAGGGTCAGGGCTGAGGGAGCGCCGCACTGTCGGAGGGTCAGTGCTGAGGGAGCGCCGCACTGTCGGAGGGTCAGTGCTGAGGGAGCGCCGCACTGTCGGAGGGTCAGTGCTGAGGGAGCGCCGCACTGTCGGAGGGTCAGTGCTGAGGGAGCGCCGCACTGTCGGAGTGTCAGTGCTGAGGCAGCGCCGCACTGTCGGAGGGTCAGTGCTGAGGGAACGCCGCACTGTCGGAGGAAAAATGCTGAGGGAACGCCGCACTGTCGGATGGTCAGTGCTGAGGCAGCGCCGTCCTGTCGGAGGGTCAGTGCTGAGGGAGCGCCGCACTGATGGAGGGTCAGTGCTGAGGGAGCGCCGCACTGTTGGATGGTCAGTACTGAGGGAGCGCCGCACTGTCGGAGGGTCAGTGCTGAGGGAAAGCCGCACTGTCGGAGGGTCAGTGCTGAGGGAGCGCCGCACTGTCGGAGGGTCAGTGCTGAGGGAGCGCCGCACTGTCGGAGGGTCAGTGCTGAGGGAGCGCCGCACTGTCGGAGGGTCAGTGCTGAGGGAGCGCCGCACTGTCGGAGGGTCAGTGCTGAGGGAGCGCCGTACTGTCGGAGGGTCAGTGCTGAGGGAGCGCCGCATTGTCGGAGGGTCAGTGCTGAGGGAGCGCCGCACTGTCGGAGGGTCAGTGCTGAGGGAGCGCCGCACTGTCGGAGGGTCAGTGCTGAGGGAGCGCCGCACTGTCGGAGGGTCAGTGCTGAGGGAGCGCCGCACTGTCGGAGGGTCAGTGCTGAGGGAGCGCCGCACTGTCGGAGGGTCAGTGCTGAGGGAGCGCCGCACTGTTGGAGGGTCAGTGCTGAGGGAGCGCCGCACTGACGGAGGGTCAGTGCTGAGGGAGCGCCGCACTGTTGGAGTGTCAGTGCTGAGGGCGCGCCGCACTGTCGGAGGGTCAGTGCTGAGGGAGCGCCCCACTGTGGGAGGGTCAGTGCTGAGGAAGTGCTGCACTGTCGGAGGGTCAGTGCTGAGGGAGCGCCGCACTGTCGGAGGGTCAGTGCTGAGGGAGCGCCGCACTGTCGGAGGGTCAGTGTTGAGGGAGCGTCGCACTGTCGGAGGGTCAGTGCTGAGGGAGCGCCGCACTGTCGGAGGGTCAGTGCTGAGGGAGCGTCGCACTGACGGAGGGTCAGTGCTGAGGGAGCGCCGCACTGTTGGAGTGTCAGTGCTGAGGGAGCGCCGCACTGTCGGAGGGTCAGTGCTGAGGGAGTGCCGCACTGTCAGAGGGTCAGTGCTGAGGGAGCGCCGCACTGTCGGAGGGTCAGTGCTGAGGGAGCGCCGCACTGTCGGAGGGTCAGTGCTGAGGGAGCGCCGCACTGTCGGAGGGTCAGTGCTGAGGGAGCGCCGCACTGTCGGAGGGTCAGTGCTGAGGGAGCGCCGCACTGTCAGAGGGTCAGTGCTGAGGGAAAGCCGCACTGTCGGAGGGTCAGTGCTGAGGGAGCGCCGCACTGTCGGAGGGTCAGTGCTGAGGGAGCGCCGCACTGTCGGAGGGTCAGTGCTGAGGGAGCGCCGCACTGTCGGAGGGTCAGTGCTGAGGGAGCGCCGCACTGTCGGAGGGTCAGTGCTGAGGGAGCGCCGTACTGTCGGAGGGTCAGCGCTGAGGGAGCGCCGCACTGTCGGAGGGTCAGTGCTGAGGGAGCGCCGCACTGTCGGAGGGTCAGTGCTGAGGGAGCGCCGCACTGTCGGAGGGTCAGTGCTGAGGGAGCGCCGCACTGTCGGAGGGTCAGTGCTGAGGGAGCGCCGCACTGTCGGAGGGTCAGTGCTGAGGGAGCGCCGCACTGTCGGAGGGTCAGTGCTGAGGGAGCGCCGCACTGTCGGAGGGTCAGTGCTGAGGGAGCGCCGCACTGTTGGAGGGTCAGTGCTGAGGGAGCGCCGCACTGACGGAGGGTCAGTGCTGAGGGAGCGCCGCACTGTTGGAATGTCAGTGCTGAGGGAGCGCCGCACTGTCGGAGGGTCAGTGCTGAGGGAGCGCCCCACTGTGGGAGGGTCAGTGCTGAGGAAGTGCTGCACTGTCGGAGGGTCAGTGCTGAGGGAGCGCCGCACTGTCGGAGGGTCAGTGCTGAGGGAGCGCCGCACTGTCGGAGGGTCAGTGTTGAGGGAGCGTCGCACTGTCGGAGGGTCAGTGCTGAGGGAGCGCCGCACTGTCGGAGGGTCAGTGCTGAGGGAGCGCCGCACTGACGGAGGGTCAGTGCTGAGGGAGCGCCACACTGTTGGAGTGTCAGTGCTGAGGGAGCGCCGCACTGTCGGAGGGTCAGTGCTGAGGGAGCGCCCCACTGTGGGAGGGTCAGTGCTGAGGGAGTGCTGCACTGTCGGAGGGTCAGTGCTGAGGGAGTGCCGCACTGTCAGAGGGTCAGTGCTGAGGGAGCGCCGCACTGTCGGAGGGTCAGTGTTGAGGGAGCGTCGCACTGTCCGAGTGTCAGTGCTGAGGGAGCGCCGCACTGTCGGAGGGTCAGTGTTGAGGGAGCGTCGCACTGTCGGAGGGTCAGTGCTGAGGGAGCGCAGCACTGTAGGAGGGTCAGTGCTGAGGGAGCGTCGCACTGTCGGAGGGTCAGTGCTGAGGGAGCACCGCACTGTCGGCGAGTCAGTGCTGAGGGAACGGCGCACTGTCGGAGGGTCAGTGCTGAGGGAGCGCCGCACTGTCGGAGGGTCAGTGCTGAGGGAGTGCCGCACTGTCGGAGGGTCAGTGCTGAGGGAGCGCCGCACTGTCGGTGGGTCAGTCCTGAGGGAGTGCCGCACTGTCGGAGGGTCAGTGCTGAGGGAGCGCCGCACTGTCAGAGGGTCAGTGCTGAGGGAGCGTCGCACTGTCGGAGGGTCAGTGCTGAGGGAGCGCTGCTCTGTCGGGGGGTCAGTGCTGAGGGAGCGTCGCACTGTCGGAGGGTCAGTGCTGAGGGAGCGCTCCTCTGTCGGGGGGTCAGTGCTGAGGGAGCGTCGCACTGTCGGAGGGTCAGGGCTGAGGGAGTGCCGCACTGTCGGAGGGTCAGTGCTGAGGGAGCGCTGCTCTGTCGGGGGGTCAGTGCTGAGGGAGCGTCGCACTGTCGGAGGGCCGGTGTTGAGGGACCGCTGCACTGTCGGGGGGTCAGTGCTGAGGGAGCGTCGCACTGTCGGAGGGTCAGTACTGCGGGAGCACCGCACTGTCGGAGGGTCAGTACTGAGGGAGCGCCGCACTATTGGAGGGTCAGTGCTGAGGGAGCGCCGCACTGTCGGAGGGTCAGTGCTGAGGGAGCGCCGCACTGTCTGAGGGTTAGCGCTGAGGGAGCGCCGCACTGTCGGAGGGTCAGTGCTGTGGGAGCGCAGCAATGCCGGAGGGTCAGTGCTGAAAGAGTGCTGCACTGTTGGAGGGTCAGTGCTGTGGGAGCGCCGCCCTGTCGGAAGGTCAGTGCTGAGGGAGCGCCGCACTGTCAGAGGGTCAGTGCTGATGGAGTGCTGCACGGTCGGAGGGTCAGTGCTGAGGGAGCGCCGTACTGTCGGAGGGTCAGTGCTGGGGAAACGCCGCCCTGCCGGAGGGTCAGTACTGAGGGTGCGGCGCACTGTCGGAGGGTCAGTGCTGAGGGAATGCCGCACTATCAGAGGGTCAGTGCTGAGGGAGCGCCGCACTGTCGGAGGTTCAGTGCTGAGGGGAGCGCCGCACTGTCGGATGGTCAGTGCTGAGGCAGCGCCGCACTGTCGGAGGGTCAGTGCTGAGGGAACGCCGCACTGTCGGAGGGTCAGTGCTGTGGGAGCGCCGCCCTGTCGGAAGGTCAGTGCTGAGGGAGCGCCGCACTGTCAGAGGGTCAGTGCTGATGGAGTGCTGCACGGTCGGAGGGTCAGTGCTGAGGGAGCGCCGTACTGTCGGAGGGTCAGTGCTGGGGAAACGCCGCCCTGCCGGAGGGTCAGTACTGAGGGTGCGGCGCACTGTCGGAGGGTCAGTGCTGAGGGAATGCCGCACTATCAGAGGGTCAGTGCTGAGGGAGCGCCGCACTGTCGGAGGTTCAGTGCTGAGGGAGCGCCGCACTGTCGGATGGTCAGTGCTGAGGCAGCGCCGCACTGTCGGAGGGTCAGTGCTGAGGGAACGCCGCACTGTTGGAGGGTCAGTGCTGTGGGAGCGCCGCCCTGTCGGAAGGTCAGTGCTGAGGGAGCGCCGCACTGTCGGAGGGTCAGTGTTGAGGGAGCGTCGCACTGTCGGAGGGTCAGTGCTGAGGGAGCGCCGCACTGTCGGAGGGTCAGTGCTGAGGGAGCGCCGCACTGACGGAGGGTCAGTGCTGAGGGAGCGCCACACTGTTGGAGTGTCAGTGCTGAGGGAGCGCCGCACTGTCGGAGGGTCAGTGCTGAGGGAGCGCCCCACTGTGGGAGGGTCAGTGCTGAGGGAGTGCTGCACTGTCGGAGGGTCAGTGCTGAGGGAGTGCCGCACTGTCAGAGGGTCAGTGCTGAGGGAGCGCCGCACTGTCGGAGGGTCAGTGTTGAGGGAGCGTCGCACTGTCCGAGTGTCAGTGCTGAGGGAGCGCCGCACTGTCGGAGGGTCAGTGTTGAGGGGAGCGTCGCACTGTCGGAGGGTCAGTGCTGAGGGAGCGCAGCACTGTAGGAGGGTCAGTGCTGAGGGAGCGTCGCACTGTCGGAGGGTCAGTGCTGAGGGAGCACCGCACTGTCGGCGAGTCAGTGCTGAGGGAACGGCGCACTGTCGGAGGGTCAGTGCTGAGGGAGCGCCGCACTGTCGGAGGGTCAGTGCTGAGGGAGTGCCGCACTGTCGGAGGGTCAGTGCTGAGGGAGCGCCCCACTGTGGGAGGGTCAGTGCTGAGGAAGTGCTGCACTGTCGGAGGGTCAGTGCTGAGGGAGCGCCGCACTGTCGGAGGGTCAGTGCTGAGGGAGCGCCGCACTGTCGGAGGGTCAGTGTTGAGGGAGCGTCGCACTGTCGGAGGGTCAGTGCTGAGGGAGCGCCGCACTGTCGGAGGGTCAGTGCTGAGGGAGCGCCGCACTGACGGAGGGTCAGTGCTGAGGGAGCGCCACACTGTTGGAGTGTCAGTGCTGAGGGAGCGCCGCACTGTCGGAGGGTCAGTGCTGAGGGAGCGCCCCACTGTGGGAGGGTCAGTGCTGAGGGAGTGCTGCACTGTCGGAGGGTCAGTGCTGAGGGAGTGCCGCACTGTCAGAGGGTCAGTGCTGAGGGAGCGCCGCACTGTCGGAGGGTCAGTGTTGAGGGAGCGTCGCACTGTCCGAGTGTCAGTGCTGAGGGAGCGCCGCACTGTCGGAGGGTCAGTGTTGAGGGAGCGTCGCACTGTCGGAGGGTCAGTGCTGAGGGAGCGCAGCACTGTAGGAGGGTCAGTGCTGAGGGAGCGTCGCACTGTCGGAGGGTCAGTGCTGAGGGAGCACCGCACTGTCGGCGAGTCAGTGCTGAGGGAACGGCGCACTGTCGGAGGGTCAGTGCTGAGGGAGCGCCGCACTGTCGGAGGGTCAGTGCTGAGGGAGTGCCGCACTGTCGGAGGGTCAGTGCTGAGGGAGCGCCGCACTGTCGGTGGGTCAGTCCTGAGGGAGTGCCGCACTGTCGGAGGGTCAGTGCTGAGGGAGCGCCGCACTGTCAGAGGGTCAGTGCTGAGGGAGCGTCGCACTGTCGGAGGGTCAGTGCTGAGGGAGCGCTGCTCTGTCGGGGGGTCAGTGCTGAGGGAGCGTCGCACTGTCGGAGGGTCAGTGCTGAGGGAGCGCTCCTCTGTCGGGGGGTCAGTGCTGAGGGAGCGTCGCACTGTCGGAGGGTCAGGGCTGAGGGAGTGCCGCACTGTCGGAGGGTCAGTGCTGAGGGAGCGCTGCTCTGTCGGGGGGTCAGTGCTGAGGGAGCGTCGCACTGTCGGAGGGCCGGTGTTGAGGGACCGCTGCACTGTCGGGGGGTCAGTGCTGAGGGAGCGTCGCACTGTCGGAGGGTCAGTACTGCGGGAGCACCGCACTGTCGGAGGGTCAGTACTGAGGGAGCGCCGCACTATTGGAGGGTCAGTGCTGAGGGAGCGCCGCACTGTCGGAGGGTCAGTGCTGAGGGAGCGCCGCACTGTCTGAGGGTTAGCGCTGAGGGAGCGCCGCACTGTCGGAGGGTCAGTGCTGTGGGAGCGCAGCAATGCCGGAGGGTCAGTGCTGAAAGAGTGCTGCACTGTTGGAGGGTCAGTGCTGTGGGAGCGCCGCCCTGTCGGAAGGTCAGTGCTGAGGGAGCGCCGCACTGTCAGAGGGTCAGTGCTGATGGAGTGCTGCACGGTCGGAGGGTCAGTGCTGAGGGAGCGCCGTACTGTCGGAGGGTCAGTGCTGGGGAAACGCCGCCCTGCCGGAGGGTCAGTACTGAGGGTGCGGCGCACTGTCGGAGGGTCAGTGCTGAGGGAATGCCGCACTATCAGAGGGTCAGTGCTGAGGGAGCGCCGCACTGTCGGAGGTTCAGTGCTGAGGGAGCGCCGCACTGTCGGATGGTCAGTGCTGAGGCAGCGCCGCACTGTCGGAGGGTCAGTGCTGAGGGAACGCCGCACTGTCGGAGGGTCAGTGCTGAGGGAGCGCCGCACTGTCGGAGGGTCAGTGCTGAGGGAGCGCCGCACTGTCGGAGGGTCAGTGCTGAGGGAGCGCCGCACTGTCGGAGGGTCAGTGCTGAGGGAGCGCCGCACTGTCGGAGGGTCAGTGCTGAGGGAGCGCCGCACTGTCGGAGGGTCAGTGCTGAGGGAGCGCCGCACTGTCGGAGGGTCAGTGCTGAGGGAGCGCCGCACTGTCGGAGTGTCAGTGCTGAGGCAGCGCCGCACTGTCGGAGGGTCAGTGCTGAGGGAACGCCGCACTGTCGGTGGGTCAGTCCTGAGGGAGTGCCGCACTGTCGGAGGGTCAGTGCTGTGGGAGCGCCGCACTGTCGGAGGGTCAGTGCTGAGGGAGCGCCGCACTGTCGGAGGGTCAGTGTTGAGGGAGCGTCGCACTGTCGGAGGGTCAGTGCTGAGGGAGCGCCGCACTGTCGGAGGGTCAGTGCTGAGGGAGCGTCGCACTGACGGAGGGTCAGTGCTGAGGGAGCGCCGCACTGTTGGAGTGTCAGTGCTGAGGGAGCGCCGCACTGTCGGAGGGTCAGTGCTGAGGGAGTGCCGCACTGTCAGAGGGTCAGTGCTGAGGGAGCGCTGCACTGTCGGAGGGTCAGTGCTGAGGGAGCGCCGCACTGTCGGAGGGTCAGTGCTGAGGGAGCGCCGCACTGTCGGAGGGTCAGTGCTGAGGGAGCGCCGCACTGTCGGAGGGTCAGTGCTGAGGGAGCGCCGCACTGTCAGAGGGTCAGTGCTGAGGGAAAGCCGCACTGTCGGAGGGTCAGTGCTGAGGGAGCGCCGCACTGTCGGAGGGTCAGTGCTGAGGGAGCGCCGCACTGTCGGAGGGTCAGTGCTGAGGGAGCGCCGCACTGTCGGAGGGTCAGTGCTGAGGGAGCGCCGCACTGTCGGAGGGTCAGTGCTGAGGGAGCGCCGTACTGTCGGAGGGTCAGCGCTGAGGGAGCGCCGCACTGTCGGAGGGTCAGTGCTGAGGGATCGCCGCACTGTCGGAGGGTCAGTGCTGAGGGAGCGCCACACTGTCGGAGGGTCAGTGCTGAGGGAGCGCCGCACTGTCGGAGGGTCAGTGCTGAGGGAGCGCCGCACTGTCGGAGGGTCAGTGCTGAGGGAGCGCCGCACTGTCGGAGGGTCAGTGCTGAGGGAGCGCCGCACTGTCGGAGGGTCAGTGCTGAGGGAGCGCCGCACTGTTGGAGGGTCAGTGCTGAGGGAGCGCCGCACTGACGGAGGGTCAGTGCTGAGGGAGCGCCGCACTGTTGGAATGTCAGTGCTGAGGGAGCGCCGCACTGTCGGAGGGTCAGTGCTGAGGGAGCGCCCCACTGTGGGAGGGTCAGTGCTGAGGAAGTGCTGCACTGTCGGAGGGTCAGTGCTGAGGGAGCGCCGCACTGTCGGAGGGTCAGTGCTGAGGGAGCGCCGCACTGTCGGAGGGTCAGTGTTGAGGGAGCGTCGCACTGTCGGAGGGTCAGTGCTGAGGGAGCGCCGCACTGTCGGAGGGTCAGTGCTGAGGGAGCGCCGCACTGACGGAGGGTCAGTGCTGAGGGAGCGCCGCACTGTTGGAGTGTCAGTGCTGAGGGAGCGCCGCACTGTCGGAGGGTCAGTGCTGAGGGAGCGCCCCACTGTGGGAGGGTCAGTGCTGAGGGAGTGCTGCACTGTCGGAGGGTCAGTGCTGAGGGAGTGCCGCACTGTCAGAGGGTCAGTGCTGAGGGAGCGCCGCACTGTCGGAGGGTCAGTGTTGAGGGAGCGTCGCACTGTCCGAGGGTCAGTGCTGAGGGAGCGCCGCACTGTCGGAGGGTCAGTGTTGAGGGAGCGTCGCACTGTCGGAGGGTCAGTGCTGAGGGAGCGCAGCACTGTAGGAGGGTCAGTGCTGAGGGAGCGTCGCACTGTCGGAGGGTCAGTGCTGAGGGAGCACCGCACTGTCGGCGAGTCAGTGCTGAGGGAACGGCGCACTGTCGGAGGGTCAGTGCTGAGGGAGCGCCGCACTGTCGGAGGGTCCGTGCTGAGGGAGTGCCGCACTGTCGGAGGGTCAGTGCTGAGGGAGCGCCGCACTGTCGGTGGGTCAGTCCTGAGGGAGTGCCGCACTGTCGGAGGGTCAGTGCTGAGGGAGCGCCGCACTGTCAGAGGGTCAGTGCTGAGGGAGCGTCGCACTGTCGGAGGGTCAGTGCTGAGGGAGCGCTGCTCTGTCGGGGGGTCAGTGCTGAGGGAGCGTCGCACTGTCGGAGGGTCAGTGCTGAGGGAGCGCTGCTCTGTCGGGGGGTCAGTGCTGAGGGAGCGTCGCACTTTCGGAGGGTCAGTGCTGAGGGAGTGCCGCACTGTCGGAGGGTCAGTGCTGAGGGAGCGCTGCTCTGTCGGGGGGTCAGTGCTGAGGGAGCGTCGCACTGTCGGAGGGCCGGTGTTGAGGGACCGCTGCACTGTCGGGGGGTCAGTGCTGAGGGAGCGTCGCACTGTCGGAGGGTCAGTACTGCGGGAGCACCGCACTGTCGGAGGGTCAGTGTTGAGGGACCGCTGCACTGTCGGGGGCCAGTGCTGAGGGAGCGTCGCACTGTCGGAGGGCCAGTGTTGAGGGACCGCTGCACTGTCGGGGGGTCAGTGCTGAGGGAGCGCCGCACTGTCGGAGGGTCAGTGCTGAGGGAGCGCCGCACTGTCTGAGGGTTAGCGCTGAGGGAGCGCCGCACTGTCGGAGGGTCAGTGCTGTGGGAGCGCAGCAATGCCGGAGGGTCAGTGCTGAAAGAGTGCTGCACTGTTGGAGGGTCAGTGCTGTGGGAGCGCCGCCCTGTCGGAAGGTCAGTGCTGAGGGAGCGCCGCACTGTCGGAGGGTCAGTGCTGAGGGAGCGCCGCACTGTCGGAGGGTCAGTGCTGAGGGAGCGCCGCACTGTCGGAGGGTCAGTGCTGAGGGAGCGCCGCACTGTCGGAGGGTCAGTGCTGAGGGAGCGCCGCACTGTCGGAGTGTCAGTGCTGAGGCAGCGCCGCACTGTCGGAGGGTCAGTGCTGAGGGAACGCCGCACTGTCGGAGGGTCAATGCTGAGGGAACGCCGCACTGTCGGATGGTCAGTGCTGAGGCAGCGCCGTCCTGTCGGAGGGTCAGTGCTGAGGGAGTGCCGTCCTGTCGGAGGGTCAGTGCTGAGGCAGCGCCGTCCTGTCGGAGGGTCAGTGCTGAGGCAGCGCCGTCCTGTCGGAGGGTCAGTGCTGAGGGAGCCGCGCTGTCGGAGGGTCAGTGCTGAGGGAACGCGTGCAGCATGGTGGTGTAATGCTTAGCGCTGCTGCGCCTTTTCTGTTATTCGGGCTCCTTTTAAGTCCCCTCCTTCCGCAGTGGATGTTATAATCGATCATTCATCTTGATTTTATTCCAATGGCTTTGTGTGGTGGGCCCGCTGTGCTCTTTCCCTGGGTCCCTTCCTGGTATTTCCTTTGGCCCTCCATCGTGGTCCCTCCCGCCACATATTCCTGTCTGCTTTGTATGGTCCTGTTGCCTCCTATTGGTTCCCCCCCTCCTTCCTATCCATTGTTGGCTTGGGTCAGGCTGATGAATGTCCCCCACAAAGCCCTCGGATGGTGAACTTAATCCTCTCCAGGTGGAGAAATTCCGAGAGGTCAGCGAGCCAGTCTGCAGCTGTGGGTGGTGCTGCCGATCGCCAGCCGAGCGGGATTCTCCGGCGTGCGATTAGGGAAGCGAAAGCAAGGGCGTCGGCCCCCCTCTCCATGTGTAACTCTGACTGCTCCGATACCCCGAAGATTGCCACTCTCGGGCACGGCTCCACCCTCACTCCCACAACCTTGGACATCGCCTCGAAGAAAGCAGTCCAGAACCCAACAAGTCTGGGGAGGTCCATGATGCGCTATCAATTACGATGAGACGAGAGTAGGATGTATTCGAGGCTTTATTACACAGAAATGTGTGGCCTCCTACAGAAGCTGACAAAATGGCTGCTGTACGGAAAGCACACATATTTATACTCCGCCTACTGGGCGGAGCCAGCAGGCAGGGATCTACCCCCGTAACTGTAGTACAGGGGCCTTACCGTAAAACCCATATATATACAGTCTAATACATCAGTGGTGATGTTATAACCTGCCTACTGACGATTGGCTGAGGACTAATGACTATCCCACAACCGTTTGGGAGTATGAACTTCCCCAATGAGGGGGGCGGAGAAACTCCTACTATAAATAAGCTGGCCAGTCCAGGAACCAGGAGGAAGGAGAAGGTAGCAAGGGAAGTTACTGCTACTGTTATGTATATATTGTTATAGTAAATAAACGTTATTATTTTGTATCCTTAAAACTCGTGCTGGATTCTTCGGGGCCCTTACAAAACTGGCGATGAGGGTAAAAGTGAATAGCTGTCTACACTGCTGAAGCCACCTCCCTGGATTTTTGTTGGATACAGGTTGGAAGTTGTTTTCTATTATACCATGCCTCTGTACGGACGTTTGGATGTTTTTGATGCTGCGCTGGAAAGCTGGAACCAGTACACGCAACGGATGCGTTACTATTTCCGGGCAAACAATATCACTGAAAACGAGCGCCAGGTGGTCATATTGCTCACCGCCTGCGGCCCGCATACGTTTGGGGTGATTAGGAGCTTTACGTACCCAGCTGCGCCGGACACCAAAACGTTTGATGAACTTGTGAATTTAGTGGGGCAACACTTTAACCCAACCCCGTCCACGATAGTCCAGCGTTACCGGTTTAATACCGCTGAGAGGACCCCTGGAGAATTCCTTGCCGATTTTTTATCCAGGCTACGCGGAATTGCGGAATACTGTGACTATGGTGAGACCTTGTCAGAAATGTTACGCGACCGTTTGGTTTGCGGTATTAACAATGCGGCCACCCAGAGAAAGTTGTTAGCGGAGCCAACATTGACTTTTCAACAGGCAATACAAATAGTCTTGTCCCGAGAGAGCGCAGAGCGAGGAGTGCAGGAGCTACAGGGAATGGAAGTGCATGCCTTGGGGCAAAACCCCTTCCGTCCGAAAACGTCCCCCCGCACTCCTGCGGTACCTTGGGCGAGGCAACGACCAGACTGACGCCAGTGGCCATCGGACATTCCTCCCCGAAGGGAGCCTTCTCCAGAGCCAATGGATGAGGACCATGTCCGTGTCAGACTTGTAGGCGCCGACCCCGTCGCGGACGGCGGTCCTGGGGACGCCAGAGGCGCCGTCGTTCCGACCGAAACTGGGACCAGCCCAGGGGCCGTAACTGGGACCAGCCCAGAGGCCGTACCTTCCATGTGGATGAACCTGCGGCGACCACTCCTGAGGACGCGGAGGCGGAGGACGACTGCCTGCAGCTGCATTGTGTGGCAGCTCCCCGTGTGGCCCCCATTAAGGTGACAGTACGGGTCAATGGCCACCCGCTGGAGATGGAGTTGGATACTGGCGCAGCGGTCTCCGTGATCGCCCAGAGGACATTCGACCGCATCAAGCAGGGTATACAGACCCTTACACTAACTGACTCACAGGCCAGGTTGGCCACCTACACGGGGGAACCACTGGACATTGCAGGAACTACAATGACCCCTGTTGTCTATGGACGCCAGGAGGGGCGTTTCCCACTTATCGTAGTGCGTGGCCATGGGCCCAGCCTGTTGGGTCGGGACTGGTTGCGCCATTTGCGGTTGCAATGGCAGCACATCCTCCAAACAGTTTCTGGAGGGTTGACTGAGGTGCTAGGACGATACCCAGATGTATTCCAGCCTGGTCTGGGGAAAATAAAAGGGGCCGTAGCCCGTATCCAAGTTGAACCAGGAGCTACGCCGCGCTATTTCCGGGCGCGCCCAGTGCCTTACGCTTTGCTCGAGAAGGTAGAAGGGGAGCTCACTCGTTTGGAGAGTTTGGGTATTATCAGGCCCGTCCGTTTTGCTGACTGGGCAGCACCAATTGTACCAATAATGAAGCCAGATGCCACAGTTCGCTTGTGTGGCGACTATAAACTTACAGTGAATACGGCTTCCCGACTCGACCGATATCCAATGCCTCGCATAGAGGATCTCTACGCGAAACTTGCAGGTGGACTCTCATTCACAAAATTAGATATGAGTCACGCCTACCTGCAGTTGGAGCTGGACCCTGCCTCCCGACCATATGTAACAATTAACACACACCGGGGCCTGTATGAATATACACGGTTGCCCTTTGGAGTATCCTCTGCCTGCGCAATTTTTCAACGTGTTATGGAGGGCATTTTGAGAGGTTTACCACGTGTGGCTGTCTACCTAGATGACGTGTTGATTACAGGGACGTCGGAGCAAGAGCATTTGGAAAATCTGGAGGCTGTCCTTAAACGCCTTTCGGAGGCTGGAGTCCGTTTACGTCACACAAAGTGCGTATTTCAGGCAAAAGAAGTAGTCTACCTAGTTATCGGGTGGACCGCGGGGGTCTGCATCCCGTCGCAGAGAAGGTGCGTGCAATTCAACATGCCCCCACCCCGACTGACACTTCGCATCTTCGTTCTTTTCTCGGTCTCGTAAACTATTACGGGAAGTTCCTCCCCAATCTGGCAACTATGCTGGCCCCTTTGCACCTGCTGCCAAAGAAAATCACACCTGGGTTTGGGGTCAGCCGCAAGAAACCGCTTTCCGGCGGGTAAAGCAACAATTGTCGTCGTCTGGGTTACTAACCCACTATGATCCTGGAAAGCCTTTGCTCGTCACATGTGATGCATCCCCGTATGGTATTGGGGCTGTCCTGTCCCACAAGATGGAGAACGGGGCCGAGCGACCGATAGCTTTCGCCTCCCGCACATTGACTGCAGCGGAGAAGAAGTACGCGCAGATCGAGAAGGAGGGCCTGGCAGTGGTTTTCGATGTGAAACGCTTCCACCAGTATGTGTACGGCCGCCATTTCACTATCGTGACTGATCATAAGCCCCTGCTGGGACTCTTCAGAGAGGATAAGCCAATACCGCCCATTGCTTCTGCACGGATCCAGCGCTGGGCTTTGTTGCTTGCTGCATACGAGTATTCTCTGGAGCACAAACCAGGTACGCAGATAGCAAATGCCGACGCACTGAGCCGATTGCCTTTATCGACCGGCCCCATATCGACCCCCACGACCGGTGAGGTGGTTGCAACCCTAAATTTTATGGACACCTTGCCTGTCACGGCATCACAGATCCGTGAGTGGACCCAGACGGAGCCAGTCCTGTCAAAGGTTCGGCACATAGTCCTGTATGGTGGGCTGCATAGACAGCTCCCAGGCGAGTTGCGGGCATTTTCCTCCAAGCTGTCAGAGTTCAGCGTGGAAGACGGCATCCTCTTGTGGGGGACGCGTGTGATTGTCCCGGAAAAAGGCCAGGAGCTGATATTATCAGACTTGCACAATGGGCATCCGGGCGTGACCAAGATGAAAATGTTGGCCCGGAGTTATGTCTGGTGGCCAGGCCTCGACACCGACAGTGAGAAGGTGGCCCAAAACTGCTCCATTTGCCAGAAGCATCAGAAGCTTCCGCCGGCCGCGCCCCTACATCACTGGGAATGGCCAGGGCGGCCTTGGGCACGCTTGCATGCAGATTTCGCAGGCCCTTTTCAGGGATCCATGTTCCTTCTACTAATTGACGCCCAGTCCAAATGGCTGGAGGTGCATAAGATGCAGGGGACAACGTCCTGTGCAACAATTGAAAAGATGCGTTTGTCGTTTAGTACGCATGGCCTCCCCGAGGTGCTGGTCACGGATAACGGCACTCCATTCACGAGTGAGGAGTTTGCTAGGTTTACAAAGATGAACGGCATCCGCCATATCCGCACTGCCCCTTACCACCCGGCTTCAAATGGGTTGGCAGAGCGTGCAGTGCAAACATTCAAAAGAGGCCTAAAGAAGCAGTCTTCCGGATCAATGGACACGAGACTTGCTCGGTTTTTGTTTACGTACAGGACCACCTCCCCATGCGGTGACTGGGGTAGCTCCCGCAGATCTCCTAATGGGCCGGAGACTTCGCACCCGCCTTAGTATGGTCTTCC
Organism: Scyliorhinus torazame; assembly: GCF_047496885.1. Taxonomy (NCBI): domain Eukaryota; kingdom Metazoa; phylum Chordata; class Chondrichthyes; order Carcharhiniformes; family Scyliorhinidae; genus Scyliorhinus; species Scyliorhinus torazame. The sequence goes on from NC_092728.1 coordinate 22,608,287, forward strand.
CGGACATTGGCGCAAAAGTACGCCGCACACGAGAACGGCAGGGACCGGGATTGTCTCGGCCTCGTCCGATTCGGCAGTTTGCGCCCGGTGACCCAGTATTCGTGCGGAATTTTGCTGGTGGTGCCCAATGGGTTCCTGGTGTAATCTTTCGCCAAACGGGCCCTATATCGTACCAAGTGCAAGCCCAGGGTCGTCTCCAGCGAAAACATGTAGACCACGTCCGGTCCAGAATATCATCCCCGCAAAAGATTCCCCGCCCCCGGAGCTCAGTTCAACAGCGGCAAAGACCAGAGACAAGGGAAGGTAGTCCTCACAATCTTCCACTGGTGCCTCACTCGAAGCCTGCGCAGGTCGTTACGGGACCGAAGGGGGACAGAGACGCTGACATGACGGAGGCAGCAGACTCTGACTCCGAGATGGAGACACAGGATGAATCAGAGGGGGAATCCTCGGGTCCACAGGCCGTGGATGTACAACCGCGCCGTTCATCACGGAAGCGCCGGTCTCCGTCTCGTTATAAGCCGCCTGATCCAGCGCCGCGTGCAAATGGCGTCCGGCCTGCGGCCAAACGAGTTTGACGCCTTCCTTCGCCAGGGCATACGGTGGATTCCTTGGACTTTGGGGGGGAGGGATGTTATAACCTGCCTACTGACGATTGGCTGAGGACTAATGAGAATCCCACAATCCTGTGGGAGTATGAACTTCCCCAATGAGGGTGGCGGAGAAACTCCTACTGTAAATAAGCTGGCCAGTCCAGGAACCAGGAGGAAGGAGAAGGTAGCAAGGGAAGTTACTGCTATTGTTATGTATATAGTGTTATAGTAAATAAACGTTATTATTTTGTATCCTTAAAACTCGTGCTGGATTCTTCGGGGCCCTTACAAAAGGTGACTACCACAGTCCAGAACATGTGGCCGGGCCCCTCTGTCACCGTTCATATTTATCCTCCACCTCCGGGAAGAACCTGCCCATTCGGGTTCTGGTCAGGTGTGCTCTGTGCACCACTTTGAACTGCTTGAGGCTTAGCCTTGCGCAGGAGGAGGTGGAGTTGGCCCTGCTCAGTGCTTCGCTCCAGAGTCCCCACTCTACTTACGTCCCTGGTTCGTCTTCCCATTTCTGTCTTGCTCCATCTAGTGGTGGGACCCTTTCTAAAAGCCATCCGTATGTATCCTCACAGTTTTTTCTCTCCATACTGTCCGCATCCAACAGTCCCTCCAGTCTCTCAGGGTCCTAGGGTACCTCGTCACTTCCTTGTGGAGCACGTTTTTGATTTGTAAATGTCAGAGCTCCTGTGCATTCAGTAGCTCTAGTAGCTCTGTCAGCTTGTCCAAGGTTGCAAGCCTGTCCCCCCTGTAGAAATGCCTAATCACTAGCGTCCCCCTGTCCTGCCTCCACCTCTTAAAGGTGGCGTTTTGAATGGCTGGTGGGGATTTGTGGTTACCGCCGAGGGGGGCCGTGGTGGATCCCTCAGTTGAGCTGAACTGTTATCTCCTCTGACTCCAGGCTCGTTGCTGGGCCTACCGGGCTGGATGTGTGCTTCGCCGGCGGGGATGGGAGCGTTACCTTGGCGAGGGCTCGGAGGGTCATTTCCCCCCCTCCCTCCCAATACAAACGGCATGATCATTTTATCAATTGTTTGGAAAAAGGCCTTGTGGATGAAGATCGGTATGGAACTAAATATGATGTGGAGATGCCGGCGTTGGACTGGGGTGAGCACAGTAAGAAGTCTTACAACACCAGGTTAAAGTCCAGCAGGTTTATTTGGAATCACTAGCTTTCGGAGGACTGCTCCTTCCTCAAGTGAATGATGAAGGAGCGTGTGGTAGTATGTATTGGGGGTCATGTGGGACTGGAAGCCCAAATGTCATTGGCTGACAGATCCCGGGTCCTGGTTGGCCGTTGACCTCAAGCTCCGCCCTGAAGGCGGAGTATAAGAAGCCGGAGTCTTCCCCCGCAGGCCAGTTTACTATCGAGCTGCGGGGGAACAGACACGCTTAATAAAGCCTCATCGACTTCACTCTATTCGTCTCACGGAGTCTTTGTGCGCTACAATTTATTAAGCGTGCCTAAAAAGGACTATGGAGCTCAGGATCATTCCGGAATGCCTGAGGATCAGCCCCCACGCAGTGAACGCGGCAGCAGCCTTCAAGCACTGGCAGACTTGCTTCGATTCCTACCTCAGAACGACCACCGGCCGAGTCTCAGAAGACCAAAAACTGCAGGTCCTGCACTCGAGGGTGAGCACGGAGATTTTCTCCCTCATCGAAGACTCGGACGATTTCCAGACGGCGTTCGCAGCACTGAAAAGTCTCTACGTTCGCCCAGTTAACCAAATCTACGCGCGCTACCAGCTCGCGACGAGACGGCAAGCTCCCGGAGAATCGATGAACGAGTTCTACGCCGCGCTGCTGATTTTGGGACGAGCCTGCAGCTGCCCGTCGGTGAACGCAAACGAACACACGGACATGTTAATGCGCGATGCTTTTGTGGCAGGTATGCAATCCTCCCAAATCCGCCAAAGACTTCTAGAAAAAGAGTCGCTAGGACTCTCAGAGGCACGGGCCCTAGCAGCCTCCCTAGACGTGGCCGCGCGTAATACCCGTGCCTCCGGCCCCGACCGCGCGGCAACCCATTGGGCCCCGTACGTACCCGTCGCGGCAAACCCCCTACCCCCCCCGGACACCCCACAGGCTTGCGCGGTCCAAACGCCGAGTCGCACCGGGGGCGCCCGCTGTTATTTCTGCGGCCAGGCGAAACACCCCCGACAGCGCTGCCCGGCCCGCGCAGCTATCTGCAAAAGCTGCGGGAAAAAGGGTCATTATGCGGTTGTGTGCCGGTCCCGCGAGGTCGCCGCCGTCCCGGGAGCACAGGGAGCCCTGCAAGCAGTTTACGCGCCCAAACCCCCCCAGCACGCCACGTACGACCCGCAGGCGCAGCCGCTCTGGGTCCTGACCACCGCGGTCCCGGGAGAACTGGGAGCCCTGCACGCCACCTACGCTCCCCAACCCCCCTCCCCGCAGCCCATGTATGACCCGCCGCCGGCGCTACCGCTTTGGGTCCCGGCCAACACTCTCCACTTTTCCGCGTCCCTAACGCCACCCTAACCCCTACCCCGCGCCCCACGCCTGACCCGCCGGCGCCACCTACTTGGGCCCGACCACCGCTGCCCCCGGTGATGGAGCTCCGCGCGGTCCGAGCGCTCGCGGCCCCACGCCTGACCCACCGGCGCCGCCGACTTGGGCCCCTACCACCGCTGTCCCCGGTGAGGGAGCTCTGCGCGGTCCTAGCGCTCGCGGTCCTAGCGCTCCCCAGCCCCCCAGCACACCATGTGCGACCCGCTGACGCCGCCATTTTGGGTCCCGGCCACCACGAGGGGAGGAGAGGCGCCGATGTGCGACCCGCAGACGCCGCCATTTTGGGTCCCGGCCACCACGAGGTGAGGAGGGGCGCCGCCATCTTGGACCGCCCCAGACCTGTACGACGCATGGGGGCGGCCATTTTGTCCACCCCCGCCGCCATCTTGTGACCCCCCAGCCACGTGCGATGTATGGGGGCGGCCATTTTGTTCATCCCCGATGCCATCTTGGACGGCAACAACGGACCCCACTCCACTACTACAACCACGGCTCGCTTCGATTACGCTCGATCAAGCTCGGCCCCGGACACTCCAGACGACGACGACAACGGTCCTAATAAACGGCCACGAGACGCCATGCCTAGTCGACTCCGGGAGCATGGAAAGCTTTATACACCCCAACACAGTAAGACGCTGTTCCTTGACCACCTATCCCAACGCACAAAAGATTTGCCTAGCTGCAGGATCCCACTCCGTACAGATCCAGGGATTCTGCATAGTTACCCTAACGGTGCAGGGGAGGGAGTTCAAAAACTACAAACTAAACGTCCTTCCCCAACTCTGTGCCCCCACCTTGCTGGGATTAGATTTCCAATGCAACCTACAGAGCCTTACGTTCAAATTCGGCGGCCCCATACCCCCACTCACTATCTGCGGCCTCGCAACCCTCAAGGTGCAATCCCCGTCCTTGTTTGCGAACCTCACCCCGGATTGCAAACCCGTCGCCACTAGGAGCAGACGGTACAGCGCCCAGGACCGGACCTTCATTCGGTCCGAAGTCCAGCGGCTACTAAAGGAGGGCATAATCCAGGCCAGCAATAGTCCCTGGAGAGCGCAGGTGGTAGTAGTGAAGACAGGGGAGAAACAAAGGATGTTCATTGACTATAGCCAGACCATCAACAGGTACACACAACTAGACGCGTACCCTCTCCCCTGCATATCCGACATGGTCAATCGGATTGCCCAATATAAAGTCTTCTCCACCGTGGACCTCAAGTCCGCCTACCATCAGCTCCCCATCCGCCCAAGTGACCGCAAGTACACAGCCTTCGAGGCAGACGGGCGATTATACCATTTCCTACGGGTCCCTTTTGGCGTCACAAACGGGGTCTCGGTCTTCCAACGGGAGATGGACCGAATGGTTGATCAACATGGGTTGCGGGCCACGTTCCCGTATCTCGACAATGTAACCATCTGCGGCCACGATCAGCAGGACCACGACGCCAACCTCCAAAAATTCCTCCAGACCGCCAAAGCCTTGAACCTCACGTACAACGAGGACAAGTGCGTTTTTAGCACCGACCGGCTAGCCATTCTGTGCTACGTAGTGCGCAATGGGATAATAGGCCCCGATCCCGAACGTATGCGCGCACTCATGGAATTTCCCCTCCCGCACTGCCCAAAAGCCCTGAAACGCTGCTTGGGGTTCTTTTCGTACTACCCCAGTGGGTCCCCCAGTACGCAGACAAGGCCCGCCCCCTAATACAGACCACGACCTTCCCTCTGTCGACAGAGGCTTGCCAGGCCTTCAGCCGCATCAAAGCGGATATCGCAAAGGCCACGGTGCGCGCCATCGACGAGTCCCTCCCCTTCCAGGTCGAGAGCGACGCCTCCGACGTAGCTCTAGCGGCCACCCTTAACCAAGCGGGCAGACCCGTGGCCTTTTTCTCCCGGACCCTCCACGCCTCAGAAATCCGCCACTCTTCAGTAGAACAGGAAGCCCAAGCCATAGTGGAAGCTGTGCGACATTGGAGGCATTACCTGGCCGGCAGGAGATTCACTCTCCTCACGGACCAACGGTCGGTAGCCTTCATGTTCGATAATGCACAGCGGGGCAAAATCAAAAACGACAAAATCTTAAGGTGGAGGATCGAGCTCTCCACCTTCAACTATGAGATTTTGTATCGTCCCGGAAAGCTGAACGAGCCGTCCGATGCCCTATCCCGCGGCACATGTGCCAACGCACAAATTAACCGCCTCCAAACCCTCCACGAGGACCTCTGCCACCCGGGGGTCACTTGGTTTTACCACTTCATCAAGTCCCGCAATCTCCCATACTCTTTAGAGGAGGTCCGTACAGTCACTAGGGACTGCCACATCTGCGCGGAATGCAAGCCGCATTTTTTCAGGCCAGATGGAGCGCACCTGATTAAGGCTTCCCGCCCCTTTGAACGCCTCAGTCTCGATTTCAAAGGGCCCCTCCCCTCCACCGACCGCAACGCATATTTTCTTAATGTAGTGGACAAATACTCCCGCTTCCCTTTTGCCATTCCCTGTTCTGACATGACCGCGGCCACAGTCATTAAAGCCCTGAACAGCATCTTCACACTGTTCGGTTACCCCGCGTACGTCCACAGCGACAGGGGGTCCTCTTTCATGAGTGACGAGCTGCGCCAGTTCCTGCTCAGCACGGGCATAGCCTCAAGCAGGACGACCAGCTACAACCCCCTGGGGAACGGGCAAGTAGAAAGGGAGAACGGCACGGTCTGGAAGGCCGTCCTACTGGCCCTACGGTCCAGGGACCTCCCAGTTTCACGGTGGCAGGAGGTCCTCCCGGACGCTCTCCAGTCCATCCGGTCGTTATTATGTACGAGCACTAATCAAACGCCTCACGAGCGTCTCCTTGTCTTCCCTAGGAGGTCCTCCTCTGGAACGTCGCTGCCGACCTGGCTGGCGGCCCCAGGACCCATCCTGCTCCGAAAGCATGTGCGGGCACATAAGGCGGACCCGTTGGTCGAAAGGGTTCACCTCCTCCACGCGAACCCCCAGTACGCCTACGTGGAGTACCCCGACGGCCGACAGGACACGGTCTCCCTGCGGGATCTGGCGCCCGCCGGCAACACGCACCCCCCCCCCGACACCATCAACCCAACCCCCCCCCCTTCCTACCACCGCCGCACCCCGCGACCGCCCCCTTCCCAGGAGGATCGGTTCCCCTCCCCTCAGCACCGACCAAGACTAAAGCCCGAGCTGAAACCGTACGGCTCCTGGAGGCGACAACGCTGGTACAAGCACCACCACCACCGCTGGGGCCGAGGCGATCGACACGGACGACCAGACCGCCCGACCGACTCGTGGCGTCGATGTAAAACAAATATGGACTGTTCACAAGAACATTTTGCTTTTCTTCCTATACCCTCTGTAAATAGTTGCAACAGGACGAAATTGTCCAATACTGTATTGCCATGTGAATGTTTTGTCCTCCCAGGACCAGCCCTGTAAACCCTTACCACCATACGAAGCATCACCCCGCCGGGTTCATTTTTGACAAGGGGTGAATGTGGTAGTATGTATTTGGGGTCATGTGGGACTGGAAGCCCTTATGTCATTGGCTGACAGATCCCGGGTCCTGGTTGGCCGTTGACCTCAAGCTCCGCTCTGAAGGCGGAGTATAAGAAGCCAGAGTCTTCCCCCGCAGGCCAGTTTACTATCGAGCTGCGGGGGAACAGACACGCTTAATAAAGCCTCATCGACTTCACTCTATTTGTCTCACGGAGTCTTTGTGCGCTACAGAGCGACGCTGCGAAAGTTTGTGATTCCAAATAAACCTTTTGGTCTTTAACCTGGTGCTGTTCGAGTTCTTACTGGATCTACAAAGAACAAAGAACAAAGAAAAGTACAGCACAGGAACAGGCCCTTCGGCCCTCCAAGCCCGTGCCGACCATGCTGCCCGACTAAACTACAATCTTCCACACTTCCGGGGTCCGTATCCCTCTATTCCCATCCTATTCATGTATTTGTCAAGATGCCCCTTAAACGTCACAAAGAGGAAGAGGAACCTTGGCAGTACGTTCATGTTGAATGTCTGCACCCTCCCTGCCAGGGAGGGTGTATCCCACCTCTACAGGTCCTTTTTGACTTCCTCCGCCAGACTGGTCAGTTCCACTTGTGGATCCGTGTCCACTCGTGGGCTATCTGAATCCCCAGGCAACGGAATTTCTTTGGGGCTAGTTTGAACAGTAGACCCTCGAGCTCTGTCCCTCCCCTGTTTGGGTTCATCGGGAATACCTTGCTCTTGTATAGGTTGGGTCTGCAGCTCGAGAAGACCCCAAACTCGCCCGGGAGCTTCATCATTTCCTTCAAGCTGTTCTGCGGTCCGAGATGTAGAGGAGCAGATCATCCGCATACAGTGAGGCTCTGTGCTCCCTGCCTCCTCTCTGGACGCCCTTCCAGCCTCCTGCGTCTCGCACGGCGATTGCCAAGGGTTCAATTGCCAAGCCGAACAGGAGCAGGGACAGCGGGGTATCCTTGCCGTGTGCCTCTGTGCAACAGGGAGTATTCAGAGCTGGTGGTGTTGGTTCGAACGCTCGCCTTCGGGCGATGTACCCGAGGTGAACCCCGTCCGTAGCCCAAACTGCACCGGTACCTCGGTGAGGTACTTCCACTCGACGCTGTTGAAGGCCTTTTCTGTGTCCAGGGAGATGATCACCTCTGGTACTCTTACCCTGGACGGGGCCAGTGTCACATTCTGCAGCCGTCTGATGTTCGCAACTCGCTGTCTGCCCTTGACAACGCCCGCCTGGTCCTCCGCGACCACTTCTGGTCCTCCAGTCTCTTGGCGAGGACTTTCACGAGTATTTTAGCATCTACATTAAGCAGTGAAGTGGGTCTGTACGATCCACATTCCGTCAGGTCTTAGTCTTTTTTGTCAGCGATATGGTGGCCTGTCTTAGAGTAGGAGGCAGGGTGACCCTCACTAGCGAGCCTGCGAACATCTCCCGTAGGTGCAGCAGCTGGTGCAAACCTCTTCTCGAAGTCCGCAGGGAACCCACCGGGTCCCGGCGTCTTCCCCACCTGCATGGAGCTGATGCTCTCCATGACCTCTCCCAGAACTTATTGGTGCTTCCAGCTCCCCCCTGCCTATCATCCCCCACGACTGGCATGTCCAGTTCATCGAGGAACCGTTCCATCACCGCGCCCCCGTTGGGGGGCTCAGAGGTGTTTAGAAGGCCTCAAACGCCTGGTTGACCTCTCATGGCTCTGTTGCCAGTCTGCCTCTGCAGTCCATTACCTGCGCTATCTCCCTCGTGGCTGCCTGCTTTCTCAGCTGGTGAGCCAGCAGGCGGCCAGCCTTCTCTCATTAAAGGTCTCCCATGTCTGGCGGAGTTGCTTTCCCAGTGAATCACAGCTTAACGTCCATTTGTAGCTTCTTCCTCTCTGTCGAGGCCTCGGAGTATCTTCTGTCAACTTCCAGGATGGAGTCAATCAGTTGTTGCCTGGCCACCCTCGCTTCCCTATCTCTACGTGCCATGTAGGCTATAATCTCCCCTCTAATATTGTGTTCAGTTTTGTTCTCCTTACTTGAGAAAGGACGTACTGGCGCTGGAGGGTGTGCAGAGGAGATTCACTTGGTTAATCCCAGAGCTGAAGGGGTTGGATTACGAGGAGAGGTTGAGTAGACTGGGACTGTACTCGTTGGAATTTAGAAGGATGAGGGGGGATCTTATAGAAACATATAAAATTATGAAGGGAATAGATAGGATAGATGCGGGCAGGTTGTTTCCACTGGCGGGTGAAAGCAGAACTAGGGGGCATAGCCTCAAAATAAGGGGAAGTAGATTTAGGACTGAGTTTAGGAGGAACTTCTTCACCCAATGGGTTGTGAATCTATGGAATTCCTTGCCCAGTGAAGCAGTAGAGGCTCCTTCATTAAATGTTTTTAAGATAACGATAGATAGTTTTTTGAAGAATAAAGGGATTAAGGGTTCTGGTGTTCGGGCCGGAAAGTGGAGCTGAGTCCACAAAAGATCAGCCATGATCTCATTGAATGGCGGAGCAGGCTCGAGGGGCCAGATGGCCTACTCCTGCTCCTAGTTCTTGTGTTCTTATGTTCTTAATCAGTGCCTTCAGTGCCTCCCAGAACGTGGAAGGTGAGACTTCCCCGTTCTGCTTGTTAGTAATGTACTCGCCTATAGCCTGTGATGTTTCCTGGCAGAAGACCTTGACGGCCAAGAGGTCCGTGTCCAGCCTCCATGCGGGGCGTTGGGCACTGCTCGTCTCCAACCTCACCTCCATGTAATGTGGTCGGAGATGACGACCGCGGAGGATTCCGTTCTTATTATTTCTGGAAGCGACGATATTCCCACTGAAAAGAAGTCGATCTGGGTGTATACCTTGTGTAACAGTGAGAAGAATGAGAATTCCCTCTCACCAGGGTACTGGAACCTCCATGAGTCCATGAACATTTCCAGTTCCCTAGCCATGCCTGTCTTTTTCCCCACTGATGCTCGATCAATAACTCCAGAAGCGAGATTGGAGACAATTGAAGGCTTTATAGCACTAGATGTTCCCCCCAGCAGCACAGGTACAGAATGCAGCTGCTGGGGAGACACAGGCTCTTATACTCCGCCTCACTGGGCGGAACCAGCAGGCAGGCTTCACCAATGATATTGCTGTGCAGGTACCTCCCACACCAATGGTCTTACAGCATTATTCAGGATACCGTAATACCTCTAATACCGACTACCACACCCACTCTGGGGTCTGATCGGTCAGTCAATAGGTCCTGTACACAATTAAAGTGCCCCCCCCCCCCACCATGATCAGTCAGTGGGTGTCTATGTCAGGGATTTCCACAATGGTCTTCTTTATGAAATCCGTGTCGTCCCAGTTGGGTGCGTACACGTTTACCAGGAATACCGGCGCTCCGTCCAGGACACCACTGACCATGATGTACCGTCCTTGTCGGCGTAAACACCGCCTTCTTGTTAATCAATATAGCTACCCCACTAGCTCTCGTCCCATAGCAGGAATGGTATGTCTGCCCCACCCAGCCCTTCCTTACCCGCAGTCTGTCCTTCTCCCTCAGGTGTGTCTCCTACAGGAAGACTATGTCAGCTTTCAACCTTCTCAAATGGGCGAAGAGTCTGGATCTGATCACTGCGCCGTTGAGTCCCCTGACATTCCAGGTGATAATCCTGATGGGGTTTTTTTTTTTGCCCCCGTAGCTCCTGCAGAATCAAACATACTTACCTCGTGGGTGTGCCCCTGCACTCTGGGGTTTCCCTTTGTTAGGGGGGCATCCAAAATGGCCACGGTCGCCGTTCTCACCGTGAGGCCCGGCCCCTGGGCTCTGGGGTTTCCCCCTGCCCAGGGAGCACCCAACATGGCCGCCAACATGTGTGTACGGCAGGTGGATGCACTCCAGGGTCGCCCTTTGTTTAGGGACCCTCCAAAGCAGCTGTTTGAGGCGCCATCTTGTTCCCTCAACCTGCACTTTACCTGCTGAAGCCTGTCTGAAACCCACCCCTTTCTTATCCTTGCGTTCCCCCTCCCCGTGTCCCCCCTCTCTACCTCCTTACATTCCCCATCCCTGCCCCTGTGGTGTCGTTCCCCCTCCCCCCCTCCTGCCAGATGCTCCCTCCCAGCCGGGAGGTGCGCTGCATCCCCCCTTACCTTCGTGCTTCCTTAGCGCTGGATTGTCTGCTGGTGTGGTGTCGTTCCCCCCCCCCCCCCCCCCCCCCCCCGGCCTGGGCTTGATCATACCCCTTTCCTATGCCCGCTAGACAGCTGTTCCCTCTGTCTCCTCTTCACCCACTCCCTTCCGCTGCCCTTGCCCTCCCCTGTGGTCTGATATGTTTGCTCAAAGCGAGCCAGTACTGTCCCACGCAAACTTTGTATAAATCCATCGCAGTTCTTTTCTCATTCCCTCCTCTGCTTCGTCCTCACCTCTGCCTTGTCTGCCCCTTGGCCAGGCTGGAACGGCGCCTCTGCTGGAAAAGAGTGTTCCTTGTTTTGGGATGTAACCCAGAGCCTGGCTGGGAATAGCACTGTTGGAGTGTCTGTACTGAGGGAGCTCCACACTGTTCGAGGGTCGGTATGGAGTGCGACTGCACTGTGGGAGGGTCCGTACCGAGGGAGGGCCACATTACGGTTGGTACAGTGATGAGGGAGCTGATGCACTAAGCGTCAAGAACCACAAAGACATGTGAGACTTTAACCAAGGCTTTAATACACGACATAGGAAGCTTACCCGACACAGACGACCCCAGACAAAATGGGTCAGGTTCTTAGAAGCTGGGTCTTATACCTAACTCCCGGGGGAGTGGCCAAGGCGGAGCTCTCCGTGGCCAGGTCAGGTTACATACAGGTGACCGAACCTCTACAGAGCTACAGTACAATACACAGTACAATACACAGGATTACAGGGCCACGTTACACACAACTATTATATAACTATGTACAATGCTAGGGAAGTACAGTGGTGTATCACCACATTCACCCCTTGTTTAGAAGGAAGTCCGGGGTGAAAATATTGAGTAGCAAACACAGCGAACAAACAGAGTCCATCAGGAGGTTCCGTGTCAGAGGTCGAGACGAACGATGGGTTTGGTCGATCTCTTTGAACGTCGGAGCTGCGGCGCTGAGGTAGTGTCCGGCGGTATCCGTGCGGTCGGTGGTGCTGGGTTGCGAGGCGGCATGACGTCCCCCACCGCTTCGGCTGGCTCGAGGCGAAACTGCGGGATGACGGCGGCTGGCACGGATTAGTAACAGGCCGAGGGATCGACGGGAGCAGAGAGGGAGCGGGACGACAGGGGCCCCAGAGGGGGCCAGGTCCTTGATGGAGACGGTCTCCTCACGCCCGTCGGGGTACGCTATGTACGCATACTGAGGGTTGGCGTGGAGTAGACGGACTCTCTCCACCAGGGGCTCCGCCTTAGAGGTCCGCACGTGCTTGCGGAGCAGGACGTCTCCCGGGGACAGGAGCCAGGACGGAAGCGATGTCACGGATGCCGATCTCCTGGAGAAGAGAAACATCCGCTCATGAGGGGTAGCATTCGTTGCAGTACACAAAAGGGACCGGATGGAGTGGAGTGCGGCAGGGAGGGCCTCCTGCCAACGGGAGACTGGTAGGCCTTTGGACTTGAGGGCTAGCAGCACGGCCTTCCAAACTGTCGCGTTCTCCCTCTCCACCTGTCCGTTCCCCCGGGGGTTGTAACTGGTCGTCCTGCTCGAGGCAACGCCCCTGGCGAGCAGGTACCGACGCAGCTCCTCACTCATGAAGGAGGAGCCCCGGTCACTGTGAATGTAATCGGGATAACCGAACAGCATGAAGAGCTCGTGCAACGCTTTGATGACGGTGGCGGAGGTCGTGTCGGGGCAGGGAATGGCGAAGGGGAACCGCGAGTACTCGTCGATGACATTGAGGAAGTACGTGTTGTGGGTGGGGAGGGGCCCTTTGAAGTCAATGCTGAGACGTTCAAAGGGGCGGGTGGCCTTGATTAGGTGCGCCTTGTCTGGCTTGTAGAATTGCGGCTTGCACTCCGCACAGACTTGGCAGTCCCTAGTCATGGCCTTGACCTCCTCGACTGCGAAGGGCAGGTTGTGGCCCTTGGTGTAGTGGTAGAGCCGCCTGACGCCCGGGTGACAGAGGTCATTATGTAGTGCCCGCAGCCGGTCATCCTGTGCGTTGGCACAAGTACTACGGGACAGGGCATCAGGAGGATCATTGAGCTTACCTGGCCGGTATAAGATACTATAATTGTAGGTGGAGAGTTCGATCCTCCACCGTAATGTCTTATCATTTTTGATTTGACCTCGTTGTTTGTTGTCGAACATGAACGCAACTGATCGTTGGTCAGTAACGAGGGTAAATGGTTTTCCGGTGGGTAAGTGCCTCCAGTGCCAGATGGCTTCCACTATGGCCTGTGCCTCCTTCTCAACAGAGGAGTGCCGGATCTCGGGGCCTTAGTGTGTGCGGGAAAAGAAGGCGATGGGCCTGCCCGCCTGGTTGAGGGTGGCACCCAGGGCAAAGTCGGAGGCATCGCTCTCGACTTGGAATGGTACAGACTCGTCGACCGCATGCATGGCGGCTTTGGCGATAGCGGTTTTTAGGAGGTGGAAGGCCTGGCAGGCCTTGGGCGGGAGGGGGAATGAGGGGGAACGGAGGAGGGGTCGGGCCTTGTCAGCGAACTCGGGCACCCACTGGGCATAGTAGGTGAAGAACCTGAGGCATCGCCTCAGTTCTTTGGGGCAGGTGGGAATGGGGAGTTCGAGAAGGGGCGCAGACGGTCGGGATCGGGGCCGAGGACACCGTTCTCCACCACGTAGCCGAGTATGGCGAGGCGGGTGGTGCCGAAAACACATTTTGCCTCGTTGTACGTGAGATTGAGGCGTTTGGCAGTTTGGAGGAATTTAGTGAGGTTGATGCCATGGTCCTGCTGGTTGTGGCCACAGATGGTGACGTTGTCCAGAGACGGGAAGGCAGCCCGCAGTCTGTTCTGGTCCACCATTCGGTCCATCTCCCGTTGGAAGACCGAGACTCCATTGGTGACGCCAAAGGGTACCCTGAGAAAGTGGTAGAGGCGGCCGTCCGCCTCGAAGGCCATGAAGTTACGGTCCTCCGGGAGGATAGGGAGCTGGTGGTAGGCGGATTTCAAGTCTATGGTGGAGAACACCCGGTACTGTGCAATCCGGTTGACCATGTCAGATATGCGGGGGAGGGGATACGCATCAAGCAGCGTGTACCGGTTGATGGTCTGACTGTAGTCAATGACCATGCGGTGTTTCTCGCTAGACTTGACTACCACCACTTGGGCTCGCCAGGGGCTGGTGCTGTGAGCAATGATCTTTTCCGAGAGAAGGCGCTTAATCTCCGCTCGAATGAATTGGCGGTCCCCGAAACTGTAACGCCGACTTTTAGCAGCCACGGGCTTGCAGTCGGGGGTGAGATTAGCAAACAGTGAAGGGGGGGGGGATCCTGAACGTGGAGAGACTACAGGTGGGACCCGGGGGGGGGGAATCAGGGAAGAACTGGGGGTTGGAGACCGTGAGGGGGGGAGGGGGCCGTTAAAATGCAAGGTGAGGCTGCGCAGGTGGCATTGAAAGTCCAGGCCGAGGATCGTGGCGGCGCAGAGGTGAGGGAGAACCATGAATTTGAAATCCTGGAACACCGCGCCGTTCACTGAGAGGGTGACGACGCAGTAGCCCGAAACCTCGGCCGACTGGGAGTTGGAGGCCATGGAAATATGCCTGCGCGTGGGTAGTACCTTGAGGGAGCAGCGGCGCACGGTGTCCGGGTGGAGGAAGCTCTCTGTGCTGCCGCTGTCGAAGAGGCAGGTAATGGTGAAACAATTTACCTGAACCTCCATGGTGGATCTGGCGAGCTGATGCGGTCGGTCCTGGTCGAGGACGATGGATGCGATGGTGGAGCTGTTGAAGAAGGGTGCCGGATCTGGGGAGCAGCCTGCGGAAGAAGGTGGCGGCGCCCAGGCGTCGTAGGCTGCTGTTGGAGGCCAGGTTGCTGTCGTTGGCTGCATCTCAGTTGTTTGCAGCATTTCGGTCGAGTGCGCAGGTCCGAAAATGATGATCGGCGGCGGGGCGGACCCGGAAGCGACGATCGGTGGCGGACCGGAAGTGAAGGCAGCCGGGCCGGGGATAATCAAAGATGGCGGCGCCCATACGTCGCACGTGTCGACTAGCGAGCCGGGAACGGAGGATGGCGGCACCCAGGAGTAGCAGGCCGCGGTGTTGGACCCCGAGGCATCGGTGGAGCGGCAGACGTTTGCAAAATGGCCTTTCTTGCCACAGGCTGAACAGGTAGCATCTCTAGCAGGGCAGCGTTTCCTGCGGTGTTTTGCCTGGCCACAAAAGTAACACTGGGGCCCAGGCATTACTTTTACTGCTGGTGTGGCTGGGTGGGCCGTGACTTGCAGGGGTTGTTGCTGGGCGGGCGGCAGGGAGGTAGCGGCCACGTTGGGAACGTGGGCAGGCGCATAGGAAGTATGGGCAGGCGTGTAGGACGCATTATTGTCATAGGCTGCCTGTTGGGCCTCTGCCATAGTGACTGCCGTGTCCCGAGTCAGGGTAGTTTGTGCCAGTAGGAGTTGGCGAATTGGGACGGAAGCGACGCCGGCTACAAAGGCATCGAGCGCCAGGGCCTCAGTGTTCCGCTCAGCGGAGACTGCTGGCGCGTTGCAGGTGAGCGCGAGGGCACGGATGTCCCAAACGAACACGGATAGGGGTTCACCCGGCTGCTGGTGCCGGGAGGCGAGGCGGTGGCGGGCGTAAATAGAATTAACAGTTAGTGTACACCGGCTTTTGAGCTTCACGATGGCATCGGCGTAGGTCGTTGTTCCCGTGATGAGGTCGAAAAGCCCGTAGTCGAGCCGTGAGCACAGGAGGTTGAGTCGGTCAGCGTCCGTTTTAGCGAAGGCGGAGGATGCTTCCAGGTAGGCCTCGAAACACCGGAGCCAGCAGTTGAAAAGGTGATCCACGCGTGGAGCGTGGGGGTCGAGCGAGAGCTTGTCGGGTTTCAGAGCAGCCTCCATTATAACTGTAGTGTATTAAATTGATGCACTAAGCGTCAAGAACCACAAAGATATGTGAGACTTTAACCAAGGCTTTAATACACGACATAGGAAGCTTACCCGACACAGACGACCCCAGACAAAATGGGTCAGGTCTCAGAAGCTGGGTCCTATACCTAACTCCCGAGGGAGTGGCCAAGGCGGAGCTCTCCGTGGCCAGGTCAGGTTACATACAGGTGACCGAACCTCTACAGAGCTACAGTACAACACACAGTACAATACACAGGATTACAGGGCCACGTTACACATAACTATTATATAACTATGTACAATGAGGGAGTGTCGCACTGTCAGGAGTTCAGTAATGAGGGAGCGTCGCACTGTCAGGAGTTCAGTATTCAGGGTTCGTCGCACTGTCAGGGGTACAGTAATGAGGGAGCGTCGCACTGTCAGGAGATCAGTATTGAGGGAGCGTCGCACTGTCAGGGGTACAGTAATGAGGGAGCGTCGCACTGTCAGGAGTTCAGTAATGAGGGAGCGTCGCACTGTCAGGAGTTGAGTAATGAGGGATCGTCGCACTGTCAGGAGTTCAGTATTGAGGGAGCGTCGCACTGTCAGGGGTACAGTAATGAGGAAGCGTCGCACTGTCAGGAGTTCAGTAATGAGGGAGCGTCGCACTGTCAGGAGTTCAGTATTGAGGAAGCGTCGCACTGTCAGGGGTTCAGTAATGAGGGAGCGTTGCACTGTCTGGAGTTCAGTATTGAGGAAGCGTCGAACTGTCAGGAGTTCAGTAATGAGGGAGCTTCGCACTGTCAGGGGTTCAGTAATGAGGGAGCGTCGCACTGTCAGGGGTTCAGTATTGAGGGAGCGTCGCACTGTCAGGAGATCAGTATTGAGGGAGCGTCGCACTGTTAGGAGTTCAGTATTGAGGAAGCGTCGCACTGTCAGGAGTTCAGTAATGAGGGAGCGTCGCACTGTCTGGAGTACAGTATTGAGGAAGCGTCGCACTGTCAGTGGTTCAGTAATGAGGGAGCGTCGCACTGTCTGGAGTTCAGTATTGAGTGAGGGTCGCACTGTCAGGGGTTCAGTAATGAGTGAGCGTCGCACTGTCAGGGGTTCAGTAATGAGGGAGCATCGCACTGTCTGGAGTTCAGTATTGAGGAAGCGTCGCACTGTCAGGAGTTCAGTAATGAGGGAGCGTCGCATGTCAGGAGTTCAGTAATGAGGGAGCGTCGCACAGTCAGGAGTTCAGTAATGAGGGAGCGTCGCACTGTCAGGAGTTCAGTAATGAGGGAGCGTCGCACTGTCAGGAGTTCAGTAATGAGGGAGCGTCGCATGTCAGGAGTTCAGTAATGAGGGAGCGTCGCACTGTCAGGAGTTCAGTAATGAGGGAGCGTCGCACTGTCAGGAGTTCAGTAATGAGGGAGCGTCGCACTGTCAGGAGTTCAGTAATGAGGGAGCGTCGCACTGTCAGGGGTTCAGTAATGAGGGAGCGTCGCACTGTCAGGAGTTCAGTAATGAGGGAGCGTCGCACTGTCAGGAGTTCAGTAATGAGGGAGCGTCGCACTGTCAGGAGTTCAGTAATGAGGGAGCGTCGCACTGTCAGGAGTTCAGTAATGAGGGAGCGTCGCACTGTCAGGAGTTCAGTAATGAGGGAGCGTCGCACTGTCAGGAGTTCAGTAATGAAGGAGTGTCGCACTGTCAGGAGTTCAGTAATGAGGGAGCGTCGCACTGTCAGGAGTTCAGTAATGAGGGAGCGTCGCACTGTCAGGAGTTCAGTAATGAAGGAGTGTCGCACTGTCAGGGGTTCAGTAATGAGGGAGCGTCGCACTGTCAGGAGTTCAGTAATGAGGGAGCGTCGCACTGTCAGGAGTTCAGTAATGAAGGAGCGTCGCACTGTCAGGAGTTCAGTAATGAGGGAGCGTCGCACTGTCAGGAGTTCAGTAATGAGGGAGCGTCGCACTGTCAGGAGTTCAGTAATGAGGGAGCGTCGCACTGTCAGGAGTTCAGTAATGAAGGAGTGTCGCACTGTCAGGAGTTCAGTAATGAGGGAGCGTCACACTGTCTGGAGTTCAGTATTGAGGAAGTGTCGCACTGTCAGGGGTACAGTAATGAGGGAGCGTCGCACTGTCAGGAGTTCAGTAATGAGGGAGCGTCACACTGTCAGGAGTTCAGTAATGAGGGAGCGTCGCACTGTCAGGGGTTCAGTAATGAGGGAGCGTCGCACTGTCAGGGGTTCAGTAATGAGGGAGGGTCGCACTGTCAGGAGTTCAGTAATGAGGGAGCGTCGCACTGTCTGGAGTTCAGTATTGAGGAAGCGTCGCACTGTCAGGGGTTCAGTAATGAGGGAGCGTCGCACTGTCAGGGGTTCAGTAATGAGGGAGCGTCGCACTGTCAGGAGTTCAGTAATGAGGGAGCGTCGCACTGTCAGGAGTTCAGTAATGAGGGAGCGTCGCACTGTCAGGGGTTCAGTAATGAGGGAGCGTCGCACTGTCAGGAGTTCAGTAATGAGGGAGCGTCGCACTGTCAGGAGTTCAGTAATGAGGGAGCGTCGCACTGTCAGGGGTTCAGTAATGAGGGAGCGTCACACTGTCAGGAGTTCAGTATTGAGGGAGCGTCGCACTGTCAGGAGTTCAGTATTGAGGAAGCGTCGCACTGTCAGGAGTTCAGTAATGAGGGAGCGTCGCACTGTCAGGAGTTCAGTAATGAGGGAGCGTCGCACTGTCAGGAGTTCAGTAATGAGGGAGTGTCGCACTGTCAGGAGTTCAGTAATGAGGGAGCGTCGCACTGTCAGGAGTTCAGTAATGAGGGAGCGTCGCACTGTCAGGAGTTCAGTAATGAGGGAGCGTCGCACTGTCAGGGGTTCAGTAATGAGGGAGCGTCGCACTTTCAGTTCAGTAATGAGGGAGCGTCGCACTGTCAGGGGTTCAGTAATGAGGGAGCGTCGCACTGTCAGGAGTTCAGTAATGAGGCAGCGTCTCACTTTCAGGAGTTCAGTATTGAGGGAGCGTCGCACTGTCAGGGGTTCAGTAATGAGGGAGCGTCGCACTGTCAGGAGTTCAGTAATGAGGGAGCGTCGCATTGTCTGGAGTTCAGTAATGAAGGAGCGTCGCACTGTCAGGAGTTCAGTATTGAGGAAGCGTCGCACTGTCAGGAGTTCAGTAATGAGGGAGCGTCGCACTGTCAGGGGTTCAGTAATGAGGGAGCGTCGCACTGTCTGGAGTTCAGTATTGAGGAAGCGTCGCACTGTCAGGAGTTCAGTAATGAGGGAGCGTCGCACTGTCAGGGGTTCAGTAATGAGGGAGCGTCGCACTGTCTGGAGTTCAGTAATGAGGGAGCGTCGCACTGTCAGGAGTTCAGTAATGAGGGAGCGTCGCATTGTCTGGAGTTCAGTAATGAGGGAGCGTCGCACTGTCAGGAGTTCAGTAATGAGGAAGCGTCGCACTGTCAGGAGTTCAGTAATGGGGGAGCGTCGCACTGTCTGGAGTTCAGTATTGAGGAAGCGTCGCACTGTCAGGAGTTCAGTAATGAGGGAGCGTCGCACTGTCAGGGGTTCAGTAATGAGGGAGCGTCGCACTGTCTGGAGTTCAGTATTGAGGAAGCGTCGCACTGTCAGGAGTTCAGTAATGAGGGAGCGTCGCACTGTCAGGAGTTCAGTAATGAGGGAGCGTCGCACTGTCAGGGGTTCAGTAATGAGGGAGCGTCGCACTGTCTGGAGTTCAGTAATGAGGGAGCGTCGCACTGTCAGGAGTTCAGTAATGAGGGAGCGTCGCATTGTCTGGAGTTCAGTAATGAGGGAGCGTCGCACTGTCAGGAGTTCAGTAATGAGGAAGCGTCGCACTGTCTGGAGTTCAGTAATGAGGGAGCGTCGCACTGTCTGGAGTTCAGTATTGAGGAAGCGTCGCACTGTCAGGGGTTCAGTAATGAGGGAGCGTCGCACTGTCTGGAGTTCAGTATTGAGGAAGCGTCGCACTGTCAGGAGTTCAGTAATGAGGGAGCGTCGCACTGTCAGGGGTTCAGTAATGAGGGAGTGTCGCACTGTCAGTGGTTCAGTAATGAGGGAGTGTCGCACTGTCAGGGGTTCAGTAATGAGGGAGCACCACACTGTCAGGGGTTCAGTAATGAGGGAGCGTCGCACTGTCAGGGGTTCAGTAATGAGGGAGCACCACACTGTCAGGAGTTCAGTAATGAGTGAGCGTCGCACTGTCAGGGGTTCAGTAATGAGGGAGCGTCGCACTGTCAGGAGTTCAGTAATGAGGGAGCGTCGCACTGTCAGGAGTTCAGTATTGAGGAAGCGTCGCACTGTCAGGAGTTCAGTAATGAGGGAGCGTTGCACTGTCAGGGGTTCAGTAATGAGGGAGCGTCGCACTGTCAGGAGTTCAGTAATGAGGGAGCGTCGCACTGTCAGGGGTTCAGTAATGAGGGAGCGTCGCACTGTCAGTGGTTCAGTAATGAGGGAGCGTCACACTGTCAGGAGGGAGCGTCGCACTGTCAGGAGTTCAGTAATGAGGGAGCGTCGCACTGTCAGGGGTTCAGTAATGAGGGAGGGTCGCACTGACAGGGGTTCAGTAATGAGGGAGCACCACACTGTCAGGGGTTCAGTAATGAGGGACTGTCGCACTGTCAGGGGTTCAGTAATGAGGGAGCGTTGCACTGTCAGGGGTTCAGTAATGAGGGAGCGTCGCACTGTCAGGAGTTCAGTAATGAGGGAGCGTCGCACTGTCAGGGGTTCAGTAATGAGGGAGCGTCGCACTGTCAGTGGTTCAGTAATGAGGGAGCGTCACACTGTCAGGAGGGAGCGTCGCACTGTCAGGAGTTCAGTAATGAGGGAGCGTCGCACTGTCAGGAGTTCAGTAATGAGGGAGCGTCGCACTGTCAGGGGTTCAGTAATGAGGGAGGGTCGCACTGACAGGGGTTCAGTAATGAGGGAGCACCACACTGTCAGGGGTTCAGTAATGAGGGACTGTCGCACTGTCAGGGGTTCAGTAATGAGGGAGCGTCGCACTGTCAGGGGTTCAGTAATGAGGGAGCGTCACACTGTCAGGAGTTCAGTAATGAGGGAGCGTCGCGCTGTCAGGAGTTCAGTAATGAGGGAGTGTCGCACTGTCAGGGGTTCAGTAATGAGGGAGCGTCGCACTGTTAGGGGTTCAGTAATGAGGGAGCGTCGCACTGTCAGGAGTTCAGTAATGAGGGAGCGTCGCACTGTCAGTGGTTCAGTAATGAGGGAGCGTCGCACTGTCAGGAGTTCAGTAATGAGGGAGCGTCGCACTGTTAGGGGTTCAGTAATCAGGGAGCGTCGCACTGTCAGGAGTTCAGTAATGAGGGAGCGACGCACTGTCAGTGGTTCAGTAATGAGGGAGCGTCGCACTGTCAGGGGTTCAGTAATGAGGGAGCGTCGCACTGTTAGGGGTTCAGTAATGAGGGAGCGTCGCACTGTCAGGAGTTCAGTAATGAGGGAGCGTCGCACTGTCAGTGGTTCAGTAATGAGGGAGCGTCGCACTGTCAGGAGTTCAGTAATGAGGGAGCGTCGCACTGTCAGGAGTTCAGTAATGAGGGAGCGTCGCACTTTCAGGAGTTCAGTAATGAGGGAGCGTTGCACTGTCAGGGGTTCAGTAATGAGGGAGCGTTGCACTGTCAGGGGTTCAGTAATGAGGGAGCGTCTCACTTTCAGTTCAGTATTGAGGGAGCGTCGCACTGTCAGGAGTTCAGTAATGAGGGAGCGTTGCACTGTCAGGGGTTCAGTAATGAGGGAGCGTCTCACTTTCAGTTCAGTATTGAGGGAGCGTCGCACTGTCAGGAGTTCAGTAATGAGGGAGCGTCGCACTGTCTGGAGTTCAGTAATGAGGGAGCGTTGCACTGTCAGGGGTTCAGTAATGAGGGAGCGTCACACTGTCAGGAGTTCAATATTGAGGGAGCGTCGCACTGTCAGGAGTTCAGTAATGAGGGAGCGTCGCACTGTCAGGAGTTCAGTAATGAGGGAGCGTCGCACTGTCAGTGGTTCAGTAATGAGGGAGCGTCGCACTGTCAGGAGTTCAGTAATGAGGGAGCGTTGCACTATCAGGAGTTCAGTAATGAGGGAGCGTCGCACTGTCAGTGGTTCAGTAATGAGGGAGCGTCGCACTGTCAGGAGTTCAGTAATGAGGGAGTGTCGCACTGTCAGGAGTTCAGTAATGAGGGAGCGTCGCACTGTCAGGCGTTCAGTAATGAGGGAGCGTCGCACTTTCAGGAGTTCAGTAATGAGGGAGCGTTGCACTGTCAGGGGTTCAGTAATGAGGGAGCGTCTCACTTTCAGTTCAGTATTGAGGGAGCGTCGCACTGTCTAGAGTTCAGTATTGAGGGAGCGTCACACTGTCAGGAGTTCAGTAATGAGGGAGCGTCACATTGTCAGGCGTTCAGTAATGAGGGAGCGTCGCACTGTCAGGAGGGAGCGTCACATTGTCAGGCGTTCAGTAATGAGGGAGCGTCGCACTGTCAGGAGTTCAGTATTGAGGAAGCGTCGCACTGTCTGGAGTTCGGTAATGAGGGAGCGTCGCACTGTCTGGAGTTCAGTATTGAGGAAGCGTCGCACTGTCAGGAGTTCAGTAATGAGGGAGCGTTGCACTGTCAGGAGTTCAGTAATGAGGGAGCGTCGCACTGTCAGGAGTTCAGTAATGAGGGAGCGTCGCACTGTCAGGGGTTCAGTAATGAGGGAGCGTCACACTGTCAGGAGTTCAGTAATGAGGGAGCGTCGCACTGTCTGGAGTTCAGTAATGAGGGAGCGTTGCACTGTCAGGGGTTTCATAGTTTCATAGTATTTACAGTGCAGAAGGAGGCCATTCGGCCCATCGAGTCTGCACCGGCTCTTTGAAAGAGCACCCTACCCAAGGTCAACACCTCCGCCCTATCCCCATAACCCAGTAACCCCACCCAACACTAAGGGCAATTTTGGACACTAAGGGCAATTTATCATGGCCAATCCACCTAACCTGCACATCTTTGGACTGTGGGAGGAAACCGGAGCACCCGGAGGAAACCCACGCACACACGAGGAGGATGTGCAGACTCCGCACAGACAGTGACCCAAGCCGGAATCGAACCTGGGACCCTGGAGCTGTGAAGCAATTGTGCTATCCACAAGACTACCGTGCTGCCCGGCCGGTTCAGTAATGAGGGAGCGTCACACTGTCAGGAGGGAGCGTCACATTGTCAGGGGTTCAGTAATGAGGGAGCGTCGCACTGTCAGGAGTTCAGTAATGAGGGAGCGTCGCACTGTCGGGAGTTCAGTAATGAGGGAATGTCGCACTGTCAGGGGTACAGTAATGAGGGAGCGTCGCACTGTCGGGAGTTCAGTAATGAAGGAATGTCGCACTGTAAGGGGTACAGTAATGAGGGAGCGTCACACTGTCAGGAGGGAGCGTCACATTGTCAGGGGTCCAGTAACGAGGGAGCGTCGCACTGTCAGGAGTTCAGTAATGAGGGAGCGTCGCACTGTCTGGAGTTCAGTATTGAGGAAGCGTCGCACTGTCAGGAGTTCAGTAATGCGGGAGCGTCGCACTGTCAGGGGTTCAGTAATGAGGGAGCGTCGCACTGTCAGGAGTTCAGTAATGAGGGAGCGTTGCGCTTTCAGGGGTTAAGTAATGTGGGAACGTCGCACTGTCAGGAGTTCAGTAATGAGGGAGTATCGCACTGTCAGGAGTTCAGTAATGAGGGAGCGTCGCACTGTTAGCGGTTCAGTAATGAGAGAGCGGCGCACTGTCGGGAGTTCAGTAATGAGGGAATGTTGCACTGTCAGGAGTTCAGTAATGAGGGAGCGTTGCACTGTCAGGAGTTCAGTAATGAGGGAGCGTCGCACTGTCACGTGTTCAGTAATGAGGGAGCGTCGCACTGTCAGGAGTTCAGTAATGAGCGAGCGTTGCTGTGGTGATACACCACTGTACTTCCCTAGCATTGTACATAGTTATATAATAGTTGTGTGTAACGTGGCCCTGTAATCCTGTGTATTGTACTGTGTATTGTACTGTAGCTCTGTAGAGGTTCGGCCACCTGTATGTAACCTGACCTGGCCACGGAGAGCTCCACCTTGGCCACTCCCCCGGGAGTTAGGTATAAGACCCAGCTTCTGAGACCTGACCCATTTTGTCTGGGGTCGTCTGTGTCGGGTAAGGTCCTATGTAGTATATTAAAGCCTTGGTTAAAGTCTCACATGTCTTTGTGGTTCTTGACGCTTAGTGCATCAATTTAATACACTACAGTTATAATGGAGGCTGCTCTGAAACCCGACAAGCTGTCGCTCGACCCCCACGCTCCACGCGCGGATTACCTTTTCAACTGCTGGCTCCGGTGTTTCGAGGCCTACCTGGAAGCATCCTCCGCCTTCGCTAAAACGGACGCTGACCGACTCAACCTCCTGTGCTCACGGCTCGACTACGGGCTTTTCGGCCTCATCACGGGAACAACGACCTACGCCGATGCCATCGTGAAGCTCAAAAGCCGGTGTACACTATCTGTTAATTCTATTTACGCCCGCCACCGCCTCGCCTCCCGGCACCAGCAGCCGGGTGAACCCCTATCCGTGTTCGTTTGGGACATCCGTGCCCTCGCGCTCACCTGCAACGCGCCAGCAGTCTCCACTGAGCGGAACACTGAGGCCCTGGCGCTCGATGCCTTTGTAGCCGGCGTCGCTTCCGTCCCAATTCGCCAACTCCTACTGGCACAAACTACCCTGACTCTGGACACGGCAGTCATTATGGCAGAGGCCCAACAGGCAGCCTATGACAATAATGCGTCCTACACGCCTGCCCATACTTCCTATGCGCCTGCCCACGTTCCCTACGTGGCCGCTACCTCCCTGCCGCCCGCCCAGCAACAACCCCTGCAAGTCACGGCCCACCCAGCCACACCAGCAGTAAAAGTAATGCCTGGGCCCCAGTGTTACTTTTGTGGCCAGGCAAAACACCGCAGGAAACGCTGCCCTGCTAGAGATGCTACCTGTTCAGCCTGTGGCAAGAAAGGCCATTTTGCAAACGTCTGCCGCTCCACCGCTGCCTCGGGGTCCAACACCGCGGCCTGCTACTCCTGGGTGCTGCCATCCTCCGTTCCCGGCTCGCTATTCGACACGTGCGACGTATGGGCGCCGCCATCTTTGATTATCCCCGGCCCGGCTTCCTTCACTTCCGGTCCGCTGCACGTCACTTCCGGTCCTGCGCACTCGACCGAAATGCTGCAAACAACTGAGATGCAGCCAACGACAGCTACCTGGCCTCCAACAGCAGCCTACGACGCCTGGGCGCCGCCACCTTCTTCCGCAGGCCGCTCCCCGGATCCGGCACCCTTCTCCAACAGCTCCACCATCGCATCCATCGTCCTCGACTAGGACCGGCCGCATCAGCTCGCCAGATCCACCATGGAGGTTCAGGAGATCGGCGTCCGTGACATCGCTTCCGTCCTGGCTTCTCTCCCCGGGAGACGTCCTGCTCCGCAAGCACGTGCGGACCTCTAAGGCGGAGCCCCTGGTGGAGAGAGTCCATCTCCTTCACGCCAACCCACAGTATGCGTACATAGCGTACCCAGACGGGCGTGTGGAGACCGTCTCCATCAAGGACCTGGCCCCCTCTGGGGCCCCTGCCGGCCCCGCCCCGCAACCTCCACCCCGCTCCCTCTCTGCTCCCGTCGATCCCTCGGCCTGTTACTACTCCATGCCAGGCACTGTCATCCCGCAGTCTCGCCTCGAGCCAGCCGAAGCGGTGGGGGAAGTCATGCCGCCTCGCGACCCAGCACCACCGACCGCACGGATACCGACGGACACTACCTCAGCGCCGCAGCTCCGACGTTCAAAGAGATCGACCAAACCCATCGTTCGTCTCGACCTCTGACACGGAACCTCCTGATGGACTCTGTTCGTTACTCCCTGTTTGTTCACTGTGTTTGCTACTCAATATTTTCACCCCGGGCTTCCTTCTAAACAAGGGGTGAATGTGGTGATACACCACTGTACTTCCCTAGCATTGTACATAGTTATATAATAGTTGTGTGTAACGTGGCCCTGTAATCCTGTGTATTGCACTGTGTATTGTACTGTAGCTCTGTAGAGGTTCGGTCACCTGTATGTAACCTGACCTGGCCAAGGAAAGCTCCGCCTTGGCCACTCCCCCGGGAGTTAGGTATAAGACCCAGCTTCTGAGACCGGAGCTATTTTGTCTGGGGTCGTCTGTGTCGGGTAAGCTTCCTATGTAGTGTATTAAAGCCTTGGTTAAAGTCTCACATGTCTTTGTGGATCTTGACGCTCAGTGCATCAGTTGCACTGTCAGGTGTTCAGTAATGAGGGAGCGTCGCACTGTCAGGAGTTCAGTGATGTGGGAGCGTCGCCCTCCGACAGTGCGGCGCTGCCTCAGCACTGTCCCTCCTACAGTACAATGCTCCCTCAGCACTGACCCTCTGACAGTGCAGCACTCCCTCAGCACTGACCCTCCAACAGTGCAGCACTCCCTCAGCACTGACCCTCCGACAGTGCGGCGCTCCCTCAGCACTGATCCTCCGTCAGTGCGGTGCTCCCTCAGCACTGACCCTCCGACAGTGCGGTGCTCCCTCAGCACTGACCCTCCGACAGTGCGGCTCTCCCTCAGCACTGACCCTCCTACAATGCAGTGCCCCTTCAGCACTGACCTTCTGAGAGTGAGGCGCTCCCTCAGCACTGACCCTCCGACAGTGCAGCGCACCCTCAGCACTGACCCTCCGACAGTCTGGCGCTACCTCAGCACTGACCCTTCGTCACTGCGGCGCTCACTCAGCACTGACCTCTGACTGTGCAGCGCTCCTTCAGCACTGACCCTCCCACAGTGTGGTGCTCCCTCATTCCTGACCCTCCGACAGTACAACTCTCCCTCAGCACTGACCCTCCAACAGTGCGACGCTCTCTCAGCATTGACCCTCCGACAGTTCGGCTCTCCCTCAGCACTGTCCCTCCTACAGTACAACGCTCCCTCAGTACTGGTCCTCCGACAGTGCAGCACTCCCTCAGTACTGACCCTCCGACAGTGCGGTGCTCCCTCAGCATTGACCCTCCGACAATGCGGCGCTCCCTCAGTACTGACCCTCCGATAGTGTGCCGCTCCCTCAGTACTGACCCTCCGACAGTGTGGCGCTCCCTCAGTACTGACCCTCCGATAGTGTGGCGCTCCCTCAGTACTGACCCTCCGACAGTGTGGCACAACCTCAGCACTGACCCTCCGACAGTGCGGCGCTCCCTCAGCACTGACCCTCCGACAGTGCGGCGCTCCCTCAGCACTGACCCTCCGACAGTGCGGCGCTCCCTCAGTACTGACCCTCTGACAGTGCGGCACTTCCTCAACACCGACCCTCCAGCACTGCGGCGCTCCCTCAGCACTGACCCTCCAACAGTGCGGCGCTCCCTCAGCACTGACCCTCCGACAGTGCGGCGCTCCCTCAGCACTGACCCTCAGACAGTGCGGCGCTCCCTCAGCATTGACCCTCCGACAGTACAACTCTCCATCAGCACTGACCCTCCAACAGTGCAGCGCTCCCTCAGCATTGACCCTCCGACAGTTCGGTGCTCCCTCAGCACTGACCCTCCGACAGTGTGGCGCTCCCTCAGCTCTGTCCCTCCTACAGTACAACGCTCCCTCAGTACTGGTCCTCCGACAGTGCAGCACTCCCTCAGTACTGACCCTCCGACAGTGCGGTGCTCCCTCAGCATTGACCCTCCGACAGTGCGGCGCTCCCTCAGTACTGACCCTCCGATAGTGTGGCGCTCCCTCAGTACTGACCCTCCGACAGTGTGGCGCTCCCTCAGTACTGACCCTCCGATAGTGTGGCGCTCCCTCAGTACTGACCCTCCGACAGTGTGGCGCTCCCTCAGCACTGACCCTCCGACAGTGCGGCGCTCCCTCAGCACTGACCCTCCGACAGTGCGGCGCTCCCTCAGCACTGACCCTCTGACAGTGCGGCACTTCCTCAACACCGACCCTCCGGCAGTGCGCCGCTCCCTCAGCACTGACCCTCTGACAGTGCGGCACTCACTCAGCACTGACCCTCCAACAGTGCGGCGCTCCCTCAGCACTGACCCTCCGACAGTGCAGCACTCACTCAGCACTGACCCTCCGACAGTGCGATGCTCCCTCAGTGTGGTGTTGGGTGTTCTGACACACAGATGAGCCAACACAGTTGCATATGGTACAACGCTTCTTTATTTAAACTTACTATTTACAGTTTGGTCTTTGCACTCTGCACGTGGGGGGTTCCCTGCTTGTGGTGTTTTAACAGCTCTTTCTTGTTCCCTTCTCCCCAGACCTACTGACCACCAGGTGTCGTGCTCGTGCTTTTTATATGGTTGGTGTTCTTGTCTGTGATTGGTTGTGGTGTTGTG
Source organism: Scyliorhinus torazame (assembly GCF_047496885.1). NCBI lineage: Eukaryota > Metazoa > Chordata > Chondrichthyes > Carcharhiniformes > Scyliorhinidae > Scyliorhinus > Scyliorhinus torazame. The sequence goes on from NC_092728.1 coordinate 22,636,251, forward strand.
TACTCTGATTTGCCTGTGAGTGTGTCCATCATGATGTGTGTGTTTGAATATCATGACATCCCCCCTTTTTACAAAGATATGTGCCTACGTGGTGATAAATATGATCGTGTCGTGAGTGCATCTAGGAGTGTGTGTGTGTCGTGTGCAGCATGTGCATATGACGGAACTATGTACATGGGGCGATGTCGGGTGCGTCACATGAGCCAAGTTGTACCATAACATAACATAAATGCGAACGAGAGAAGAAGAAAAAAAAACTTGAACAGTTGTCCAGTCAGACGACCTCTGGAACGATAAACAACAACAGGTTATCATGTAAAATTGTGCAACTTGTTAAACATATGAACGGTATTATAAGTCCAGTCTAATGGGCTTGCGACGAGTTCGGGTTGACCGCCTCAAGGGTGGATCAAGAACCACCGGCTGCTGTGCAGGCATGGCCATGGGTGGCGATGGAAAGGGCGTGATGTGCGGCAGCTCCACAAAGTCATCCTCGGAAGCCTGTTGAGGATCTGGCGTGTGTGTGCTGTGTGGCTGTGAGCGTGGAAGTCGGCGAAGGGCGCGCCGATTGCGGCGACGCACGGAACCATCCGGCATGCGAACCAGGAACGAGCGGGGAGCCACTTGTCGGAGGACTTCGGCCGGTGCTGACCAGCCACCATACGGTTGATGGACGCGTACTTTGTCTCCGGAGGACAGGGGGGGCAGGTCCGTCGCTCGTGTGTCGTACCGACTTTTCTGGCGATCACGCTGCATTTGCATGTTCCGAAGAACCGCCTCATGGTCTGTCGTTGGTGCCAGGATGGACGGTACCGTCGTCCTGAGGGAGCGACCCATTAGTAGCTGCGCTGGCGAGAGACCCGTGGATAACGGGGCCGATCGATAGGCCAGCAAGGCAATGTTAAAGTCCGATCCGGCAGCAGCCGCCTTGCACAGGAGCCGCTTGGCGATGTGGACACCCTTTTCAGCCTTCCCGTTCGATTGTGGATGCAGAGGGCTGGATGTCACATGAGTGAAACCATATGCTGCGGCAAAGGACGACCATTCACGGCTGGCAAAACAAGGTCCATTGTCTGACATGACAGTCCTTGGAATGCCATAGCGAGCAAATGTTTCCTTGCAGGCCCCAATGACTGCGGACGACGTCAGATCATGGAGAGGCATGACTTCCGGGTAGTTTGAGAAGTAGTCTATAATAACAATGTAATCTCTGCCGAGCGCGTGAAAGAGGTCAACACCCACCTTCGCCCAGGGGGACGTCACCATCTCGTGTGGTAGAAGTGTTTCCGGAGGTTGCGCCGGCTGAAACCTCTGACAGGTTGTGCAGTTGAGCACCATGTTGGCTATGTCTTCATTAATACCCGGCCAATATACCGCCTCCCGGGCCCTTCGTCTGCATTTTTCGACGCCCAAGTGGCCTTCGTGTAGTTGATGAAGAATCATCTGGCGCACGCTGTGCGGAATAACGATCCTGTGTGATTTCATAAGGACCCCGTCTATGTTGGTGAGATCATCTCGCACATTATAAAACTGGGGGCACTGCCCTTTTAGCCACCCTTCCGTCATGTGGCGCATCACTCGCTGCAGAAGGGGGTCAGTCGCCGTCTCTGCGCGTATGTGGGCCAGACTAGGATCATCAGCTGGCAGATTTGCTGCTGTCAGAGTTACGTGTGCCTCAATTTGACGCACGAACCCCTCCGCATCTGGTGGTGTGCTCACTGCTCGGGAAAGAGTGTCCGCCACGATGAGTTCCTTCCCCGGAGCGTAGATCAGTTCAAAATCGTACCTCCTGAGTTTAAGTAAGATGCGCTGGAGGCGAGGAGTCATGTCGTTCAGGTCTTTGTTAATGATGTTGACCAGGGGGCGGTGGTCAGTTTCGACCGTAAATCGTGGCAGGCCATACACATAGTCATGGAACTTGTCCAGTCCAGTTAACAAGCCCAGGCATTCTTTTTCGATTTGCGCGTAGCGCTGTTCGGTAGGGGTCATGGCTCGTGAGGCATACGCAACCGGGGCCCATGATGACGTGCTGTCTTTTTGCAGGAGTACCGCTCCAATACCAGATTGGCTGGCGTCTGTTGAGATCTTTGTAGGGCGAGTCGTGTCAAAGAAGGCCAGCACTGGTGCCGTGACCAGTTTGTGCTTGAGCTCCTCCCATTCCCACTGATGCGATTGGTGCCAGTTGAATTCTGTCGATTTTTTTACGAGATGGCGCATATTTGTTGTATGAGAAGCCAGGTTGGGAATGAACTTCCCAAGGAAGTTGACCATGCCCAGGAATCTTAAGACAGCCTTCTTGTCAGCCGGTCGTGGCATGGCTGTGATGGCGCTAACCTTGTCTGCATCGGGACGGACCCCTGACCTTGAGATGTGGTCCCCGAGGAATTTCAGCTCCGTCTGGCCGAAGGCACACTTCGCACGGTTGAGACGCAGGCCATTTTGTCGTATGCGGGTAAAGACACGTCGTAGACGATGCATGTGTTCCTGCGGAGTGGTGGACCAAATGATGATATCGTCCACATATACACGTACCCCTTCGATGCCTTCCATCATCTGCTCCATAATGCGGTGGAATACTTCAGATGCCGAAATGATGCCGAATGGCATCTGGTTGTAGCAGAATCTGCCAAAAGGGGTGTTGAATGTGCATAGTCTTCGGCTGGCCGGGTCCAGTTGGATCTGCCAGAATCCTTTGGACGCATCCAATTTAGTGAATATTTTGGCTCGCGCCATCTCGCTGGTGAGGTCTTCTCGTTTCGGGATGGGATAGTGTTCCCGCATGATGTTGTTATTCAGATCTTTTGGATCTATACATATACGGAGCTCGCCAGAGGGCTTCTTTACACAGACCATGGAGCTGACCCATGGCGTGGGTTCCGTGACCCTGGATAGGACCCCTTGGTCCTGAAGAATCTGCAGTTGTGCCTTGAGGCGGTCTTTGAGTGGCGCAGGAACCCTGCGAGGTGCGTGAACGACAGGGATGGCGTCTGGTCTGAGTCGAATCTTGTACGTGTATGGCAATGTCCCCATGCCTTCAAAAACCTCCTGGTTGTGAGCAAGGTGGGAATGGAGATTTGCGTGGAACTCAGCATCCGGGAAGTCGGATGTCTCATCTGGAGAGAGAGACATAATGCGCTGTACCAGGTGAAGGACCTTACACGCCTGTGCGCCCAGTAACGAGTCCTTTGATGAGCCGACAACTTCGAAGGGGAGTGTGGCCGTGTACCTCTTGTGAGTCACCTGTAGCTGGCAAGATCCTATGGACGGGATGACGTTCCCGTTAAAGTCAACCATCTTGAGCCGGGATGGCGTGATGGGTGGTTTGACCTTCATGGCCTGGACTGCAGAGTAAGCAATCAGGTTGGCGGATGCGCCGGTGTCCAGACGGAAGGCGACGCGAGATCGGTTGACCATCAGGGTGGCACACCACTCATCGGCTGGATTGATGGCATTGACCTTGTTGACATCTATGACGGAAACTCGGAAGGCATCCTGGTCATCTGCATCACTTAACTGGAAGTCTTGATGCGTGGGCTGGACGGTCCTGACTCGTCTGCGAGGTTGTCGAGGATGCGCCGGATCCATGGGTTGAGCCGAACGACAGTGGGCTGCGTAGTGGCCCATCGTGCCACATCTGTGGCACTGTCGGTTTTTTGCTGGACATTGCCCTTTTAAATGTAGAGCTCCACAATTGCCGCACGTCATGACGTCACGGCGTTCGTTGCGCCACTGCGCATGCGCAGTGCGATCTTGCGGTGGGCGCGCCTGCGCAGTGCGTCCCTCGTTGTGGCCGTTATTTTTGGCGCGCACCTGCGCGGGAGACCGCGAAAAGCGCGGGAAGCGGCCGCTGTCGTCCGGGCCGTGGGTCGGGAAGTAATCGACGGCCTGGATGCGTTCGACGTCGTGGGCGGCCTGGCTTGCCGATTCGACGGCTGGGGACCCCCTCCGTGCCAACTCGGACGCCTGAAATCGGGCAAAACGGCAGGTAGCATTTTCGTGGAGGACACAGGCTTCCACAGCAGACGCTAAGGTAAGGCTTTTCATTTTTAGAAGCTGCTGGCGTAGGCCACTAGAGGCAACGCCAAAAACAATCTGGTCCCTGATCATGGACTCTGTGGTGGTGCCGTAACCGCAGGACTGCGCTAGAATCCGGAGGTGCGTCAAAAAGGGTTGAAAAAGCTCCTCCTTACCTTGCAGGCGTTGCTGAAAGAGGTATCTTTCAAAACTTTCATTTACTTCAACTTGAAAGTGCTGGTCCAGCTTGAGGATGACCGTGTCATACTTGGCTTGGCTTTCGCCTTCTTCGAACACCAGTGAGTTGAAGACGTCGGTTGCGTGCGGACCTGCGTAGAAGAGGAGCATTGCAATCTTCGAGTCATCCGAGACATTCTGTTTTTCGGTGGCACGGATGTACAGGTCAAATCGCTGCCTGTAGAGCTTCCAGTTGGTACCTAGGTTCCCCGTGACTTGCATCGGCTGCGGTTTGCCGGTGTGGTCCATGTCCAGAATGGCAGGTTAGTAGGCAGGTATCGATCCACTCCTGTACCATGTGGTGTTGGGTGTTCTGACACACAGATGAGCCAACACAGTTGCATATGGTACAACGCTTCTTTATTTAAACTTACTATTTACAGTTTGGTCTTTGCACTCTGCACGTGGGGGGTTCCCTGCTTGTGGTGTTTTAACAGCTCTTTCTTGTTCCCTTCTCCCCAGACCTACTGACCACCAGGTGTCGTGCTCGTGCTTTTTATATGGTTGGTGTTCTTGTCTGTGATTGGTTGTGGTGTTGTGTACTCTGATTTGCCTGTGAGTGTGTCCATCATGATGTGTGTGTTTGAATATCATGACACTCAGCACTGCACGCAAATCTGCCTTACGGGCTGAAATCCTGGAATTTCAATTTTTTCCAGGGCGTCCTGACTTGGGAAGGAAACACGTGGAGCTTCCTTCATAAAGCGGGGGTGAGGGCGAGAGGGGGTGTGGAGGGTGCGGGTGGGGGGGAGGTGTATGGGGGTGGGGGTGGGGGGGCGGGGGGAGGTTCTTTCATAAAGGGGGGGGGGGGGGGACCGGAGCAGTGAGATCAGTGATGACATGGCCGAGTTTCGCCTTCGACTGTGAGCGAGAGAAATTAATATGCACCCTCACGGCTGAATCATTCCAGGGCTAATGACTGCATCACCGGTATTGATTGCTGAACTCCCCCTAACAGCCAGTTCCTATAGAGCTCCCTTGTGAGAATGTGTCATCACTCTTTAGTGCTTAAACAAAAAATGTTTTTTAAAAAGCAATCAAATTATTTCAGGCCCATAGACGCAGAAAGGTGACAGGTTGGGTTTTATCGCAAATTCTCTCCCGTTGCTCTGTCCCGCCTGAATCTCGCTGGAGTTGGGTCCGATCGCGACAATCCCGCCGCTGCTAGCTGCGCCAGAGAGGGATTGATACACAGAATGTGTTTACGGTGCAGGAGGAACCTATTCGGCCAATTGTGTCCATACCGACTCTCCGAACCTTGGGCGGGATTCTCCGACCCCCCGCCGGGTCGGAGAATCGCCGGGGGCTGGCGTGAATCCCGCCCACGCCGGTTGCCTCATTCTCCGGCACCGGATATTCGGCGGGGGCGCGAATCGCGCCGCGCCGGTTGGCGGGTCCCCCCCCCCCCGGCGATTCTCCGGCCCGCGATGGGCCGAAGTCCCGCTGCTGGAATGCCTGTCCCGCCGGCGAGAATCAAACCACCTCTCTTACCGGCGGGACAAGGCGGCGCGGGCGGACTCCGGGGTCCTGGGGGGGGTGGGGGGGGCGCGGGGCGATCTGGCCCCAGGGGTGGCCCCCACTGTGGCCTGGCCCGCGATCGGGGCCCACCGATCCGGGGAGGACTACCAATGTAAACCCCTGGCTTTCCTGACAGAAACGGCCGGCGAATTGCCGGGTCCGTGGCCTCCCATGCGCACGGCGGCGACCTACAGCGTCTACAACACGGCGCCGGCTGCGCGCGAACCCGGCCTGCCAGATAGTCCCCTGTAACCACCCGTGCCACCTCCGGACCACCCACCACCAATCCCCCCATCTCCTGCTGAAGCCCCCCGTCCTGCGGAACGGCTCATCCTTTGACTGAGGCGACGTCCGTCGCAGTCCGCCGCCGTCATGCAAGGTTGACGAACCCTCAGACCACAAGTGATCCACGCCATTGGGCAGTCGGCCCATTGGGGCCGAGCATCGGGGGGGGGGGGGGGGGGGGGGACACACACGTCCTGAGGCCGTCCCGACGGCGTGTGGCGTACTCACTGATGATGCCGTTTTGGAGGGGGTGGAGCCTCTGAAAACAGGCGCCGCCCCCGATTTCGGCATTAAAAGGGATTCTCCGCCTAATCGTCGGGCAATCGCGTCGGGCAATCGAAGAATCCCGCCCTTAATGTCTCCCCACACCACCTTTTCCCCATCACCCCCTACATATTGTATCCATTCTCCACAAACTTGCCCATGTGATATCAATAACTCTTTCAGGTCAGTTTGTTTTTCCTCTGGAAGGTAACTCAACAATTTATCCCAATTTTTAAGAACATCCCCATTTTCCAATTTAATTTGAGGTATGTCAAATTCACAGTCATCTGGATTTGGTTCGTCACTTTGAGTTAGAATCATTAAAATCTCCCCCCTTTGCTCTTCTTCCCTTTCAAAGTCCCTTTTAAGCATATTCACATGACACACTCGGTGAGTCTTCCTTCTATCTGGCGTTCTTAGTACATAATTCACCTCACTTAATTTCCTTTCAATCTGATCAGGTCCTCAAAACCTAGCTTTTAAAGGTTCACCTACCACTGGTAACAACACTGAAACTTTATCCCCACTGGCAAAACTATGAACTTTGGATTTCTTGTCCGCTACCCGTTTCATCACATGTTTTGCAACTTTTAAATGTTGTTCAGCCAATTCACCTGCTCTATTTAATCGTTCCCTAAAATTTGACATGTGATCCAATAGTGTAATTTCCGATTTCTCACCCACCAATTTTTCCTTAATCAATTTAAGTGGTCCTCTTACCTCATGGCCAAAAATTAGTTCAAAAGGACTAAATTTTGTAGACTCATTAGGAGCATCTCTAATTGCAAACCGTACGAATGGAATTCCTTTGTCCCAATCCTCTGGATAATCGTGACAATACGCCATCAACATTGTCTTTAATGTTTCCGGTGACGGCGGGCGGGAGGCGGCCGCACAATGGAGGGCTCCCGTTCGGGAATGGCATTTCCGGGGCTTTAAGTCCGGTCCCAGGGTCCACGGAGGCGGCAAAAGCAGGGAGAAGGCACGGAGGCGGCAGAGTGAAGGCACAGTGAAGAAAAATGTCCAGGGTGAGCAAAAAATCGTCCATAAAGAAAACAACTGAAGGTCTGTCGGGGAGTGGAAAGGTCACCGCGGGGTCACCAAGGAAAATGGAGGCTGGAGCACCAGGGGAGGCCGCATTGCTTACGGCTGAAGAAATAACTAAGGTGATGGCTGTGGAATTCGAAAGGCAGTTTACAAGATACATGGAGACAATGAGGAAGGCGATGAGAGAGGTTTTGAGTGCGCTGGTGGAGGAGGCGGTTTCCCCGGTGATGACGGCGGTGGCGAGCGCAGTGGCGGAGGTGCGAGAGCAAGGGCAGGCGCTGAAGGAAGTGGAGGAGACGTTATTGCAGCACGGTGATCAACTTGCCTCGATGGGGAAGGAGATGCGGAAGGTGATGGACATTAACAAGGATCTGCGAGGAAACATGGAAGACCTGGAAAACAGATCCAGGCGACAGAATTTGGGGATTGTGGGGCTGCCCGAAGGAGTTGAAGGACCGAGGCCGACTGAGTATTTTGCCGTGATGCTGTCAAAACTATTGGGGGAGGGGGAGGACCCCTCCCGATATGAACTGGATCGGGCTCATCGGTCATGGAGGCCTGTACCAAAGGCGACTGAGCTGCCAAGGGCAGTGACTCTGTGCTTCCGTAGGTACAGTGTGAAGGAGAAGGTCCTGAGCTGGGCCAAGCAGAAGCGGGTGGTGCAGTGGGCTGGAGCTGGTATACGTGTATACCAGGACTTTACGGTGGAGCTGGCGAGGAGGCGGGCTGCCTTCAACCTGGTGAAGAGGGCACTGTACATTAGCAAGGTGCAGTGCGGCATTGTATATCCAGCGAAGCTGAGGGTGACTTACAAGCTCAGGGACTTTTATTTTGGAACGGCGGAAGCAGCGGAGGAGTTTGCGAAGGCAGAAGGACTGTGGCAGAACTGAGAAATTGAGAAATGGCCATGTGCCGATGTAACCTCATGACTGACTGTATTTTCTTTTTTTTTTTTGTTTCACTGCGTGCGGGTGCATGGGCTAAAGGAGCCAATGTTGTATATATTTCGACAAGGGAAGTGATGGGACTTTCACTCGAAATGAGGACTCTTTGGGGTGTAGGTGGATATGCGGGGTTTGCGTGCTAAAAGGGGATTTCTGGGCTTTCCTAGGGCTGGGCAAGGGGGAAAGGGACCCGGGCGGGGGCCTCCACGCTGGCCGGTTTAAGCCGGCCAGTGAACGGGAGTGAGGTGGGGGGAGGGGCTGCGGCCATCGGAGCCTGGCAGAACGGGGTCCGAGTGGTCTAGCCGGGGTGGAAAGTTGGGGGGAAGGAACCGAGGTTGGGGGGAGGAGTTTTACAAGAGGCAGTGGACGGGAGGAGTGTGAGACTGGAGGGGGGGGGGCGGTACAACTCTTGGGTATCATGTACGGTACTCTTTCAGAGGTTGGATGGCGTTGAGTGTAGGGGGGGGAGGGGGAGTGGACTCTATAGGTCAGTGGTGACCATGGGCGGTCCCGGACTCCTTTTTCTTTGTCTTTTTTGTTTCTTGTTTCCACCGTGGGAGGGTTTGTTTTATTGGATGCATATATTGACAGGTGGGCTGTTGTTTGGGGTGGTGGGCGGATGGGATCGTTGGTATTGTTAAGGGGATTGATTTTGTATTTGTTACCGTTTACTGTCTGTGGGTGGGGTGTAAATTTTGAAGGAAAATGTGAAAATGGAGAATAAAATCATTTTTTTAAAAAAGAACATTGTCTTTAATGTCTGATGCCAACTTTCTAATGCTCCCTGAGATTCTGGATGGTACGCAGTTGATTTAAATTGTTTTATTCCAAAGCTATCCATAACTTCTTTGAATAACCTTGAGGTAATATTCAATCCTTGATCCGATTGTATTTCTGTGGGTAGTCTATATCTAGTAAAGAATTTAAGTAACTCTTCCACAATCTTTTTAGCTGTAATATTACGTACTGGAGTGGCCTCTGGAAACCTAGTAGACACATCGATTATAGTCAAAAGATATTGATTCCCAATTTTCGTTTTAAGAAGCGGTCCTACGCAATCAATTAGGACCCTTGTAAAATGTTCCTCAAATGCTGGAATGGGTATTAAGGGCGCTGGTTTTATTACTGCTTGAAGTTTCCCTATCACTTGACATGTGTGACATGATTGATAAATTTTAATCTACATCTTTATCCTTATCCAGGCCAATAAAAATGTTTCTGGATTTTAGCTTGAGTTTTCCTTATTCCCAAATGACCTCCCACTGGTACCTCATGTGCAAATCGCAACACCTCCTTTCTATACCCTACCGGCAATACTACTTGATGAACTTCTACCCACTTTTCATCTGCCTGCATATGTACAGGTCTCCATTTTCTCATCAAGACATCACTTTTACGGAAATAACACTCTGGTATACATTCAGATTCCTCTTCCGTGCATGCTTTCTGATATATCCGTTTTATTTCTATATCTTTCTGTAACTCCGGCAATTTTCCTGAACTAAAAATATCCGCCTCATCCTCCACATGTTCTTGTTCTTTTTCAACCATCTGATCAAAAATCGTTTCTGATAATTGCACTACAACTTCATCTTCACTCTTTGATTTCTCATCTTGTCTTAACCTGTGACTTTGCGACCTTGTTACTACACAATCCAGACAAATCCCAGGATATTCGTCCTTCAACACTTCAGTTGTCTGATTTTCCACTGGCTTATCAACCACAGTAGGCATCACTCCCACCTGCGGTCCAGCTATATCATCACCCAAGATAAACTGTATTCCTGGACAAGATAGTTTCTCTATTACTCCGACTACCACTTCACCACTCTTCACTGGACTTTCCAAACTTACCTTATATAATGGAACGCTACTCCTCTCACCCTGAATTCCACATATTACCACCTTTTCTGGCAACATTCGTCCCAAACTACATAATTCCTCATCTCTTACCATTAAAGATTGATGAGCTCCTGTTTCTCTTAAAATTGTGACTTCTTTACTCCTGATACACATGAGTAAACTTTACCCACACGAGTAAATTCTTTAAAGAGATCTGGCACCTTCTTATCAATCACTCTTGATCAGGCTGTACAATCGTTTGCACCTCCTTCGCTTCCCTTGGGCTTTCCTTTACCACTCTAACAAACCCCACTGTCTTATCCTGTTTTACCACATCAGCCATTCCAGTGCTTTTCTTCAACCACCAACACTGTGACTTTACATGGCCTAGTTTATTACAGTGAAAACATTCAAAACTTTTCATTTCTTTTCCACCCTCCTGGATTTCTTATTGAATCTGAGGTACACTCTCCTTATTGTCTCCCATCAGATCACCTTTACCTTTACCACTTGAGTATTTCTCATGTCCCCAGTTTCTATCCCTCACCGGCTGAAACTGATGTTGGAAACCAAGCTTTGATTTATGAGCTAATTCATAGTCATCTGCCATTTCTGCTGCTAACCTCGGAGTTTTAACCCTCTGCTTAACCCTGGGGACTCAATCGTAAGGGGAATAGACAGGCGGTTCTGCGGACGCAATCGAGACTCCAGGATGGTATGTTGCCTCCCTGGTGCAAGGGTCAAGGATGTCTCGGAGCGGCTGCAGGACATCCTGGGGGGGGGGGGGGTGAACAGCCAGCTGTCGTGGTGCACATAGGCACCAACGATATAGGTAAAAAGCGGGACAAGATCCTACAAGCTGAATTCAGGGAGTTAGGAGTTATACTAAAAAGTAGGGCCTCAAAGGCAGTAATCTCAGGATTGCTACCAGTGCCATGAGCTAGTCAGAGTAGGAATGTCAGGATAGATAGGATGAATGCGTGGCTCGAGAGATGGTGCAAGAGGGAGGGATTCAAATTCCTGGGGCATTGGAACCGGTTCTGGGGGAGGTGGGACAAGTACAGACCGGACGGTCTGCACCTGGGCAGGACTGGAACCGATGTCCTGGGGGTGGGGGGGGGGGTTTTGCTAGAGCTGTTGGGGAGGGTTTAAACTAATGTGGCAGGGGGGTGGGAACCGATGCAGGAAGTTGGAAGGTAGTAAAACAGGGACAGAAACAAAAGGCAGTCAGGGGGAATGTGTAAGACAAAGAAGCCATAGTCAAAAATCAAAAATGGCGACAGTACAAGGTACAGTGACTGAGGGGAGCTCAGTGAATAGGACCAGTAATAGTAAAAGGAATAAAATGGGAAGTAAAAACATTAATGGTGTCATGTGAGAGTACCTTTAAGACATGGATGTTTAAGCAATGTACCTTTAAGAAAAAAGTGCTGTCAGAGAGTGGGTGGGGCTGAGCTCAGGTAAGCCATTTTGCAGTTTTGTTTTGCAGTTTTAAAAAAGAGCTGGTGTGTGTCTGTGTTTTGCAGTGAGCGGGATCTCTGCCATGAAAGACCATCTCTGGATCATTTGGGTGATTTATACTCATAATAGTAAAACCTTTAACCTGATGTGATTTTGTTTAAAGGTCTCTTGGACGTTTGAAGGAACATTTTAAGGAATTATTTACTGTTGCAATATTTTCTGAGGTATCTTTGAAGTAAGGGGTGTTAAGAGGTCCAATGTTTAGTTAAGATGTCAAGTTGAGTTCATGGAATAAACAGTGTTTTGTGTTTAAAAACCCATGTGTCCATAATTGTAATCCCACACCTAGGGAAAAAGCCGTGTGCCAGGAAAAGCAACAAATCCATGAAAGGGAGAGGTTGGTTGAACTCCATGATACATTTTGAGGTTCTGAAAACGCCTCGCCCATAACAATTGGGGGCTCGAGGGGGATAAAAGTCTATCTATTGGAATTGGCTTTTGTGAACTTAAAGACAGTGAAGGATTGTTGCTTTTCCGGTGTGGTATTTTAGTTTAAATGGGGAGAGTGTTGTGAACAATGCCTCTTTCAGAGGCTCAGAAGTTTTTGGGGGTGGAGAATGTCACACATAATACTTTACGGACAGAAACGAAAAGCAGACTGTTAGATTTGGCAAGAACATTGCAGTTAACATTACCTGACAAAATGCGAAAAGATGAGGTCATTATGGCGGTGGTTAAGCATTTAAAGTTGCCTGAGATAGAGTTTGACTCAGTGGAAATGGCAAAAATTCAGTTGCAAATTAAACAAATGGAACATGAGAAAGAATTAAAGCGGCTTGCATACGAGAGTGAGAGAGAGGAAAAAGAAAGAGAAAGAGAGAGAGAGGAAAAAGAAAGAGAAAGAGAGAGAGAGGAAAAAGAAAAGGAGAGAGAAGAAAGGAGAAAAGAAAGAATAGCCTTAGCAGAACAAAAAGAAAGAGAAAGGGAGATACAGATCAGGGAAAAAGATAAAGAGAGGGAGTTTGACGTCAGAAAATGGCCATGAAACATGACAATCAGTTAAAACTGGCAGACGTAAAGGGAAACATACAGTTGGATGATAGTGATGAGGATAGTGAGAAAGAGCGTCACAGTTGAAGGCTTGGTGGGAATCTATTTAAATGTGTCCAAGCATTGCCAAGGTTTGATGAGAAGGAGGTAGAAGCCTTTTTCATTTCATTTGAGAAGGTAGCTAAACAAATGAAATGGCCACAGGACATGTGGGTATTACTGATTCAAACAAAGCTGGTAGGTAGAGCTAGTGAAGTGTTTGCATCACTACCGGAGGAGGTATCTGGAACGTATGAGGAGGTGAAGAAATCCATCTTAAGTGCATATGAACTAGTGCCTGAAACTTACAGACAAAGGTTTAGAAATTTAAGGAACAAATTTGGTCAAACATACATGGAGTTTGAAAGGCTCAAACAGAATAATTGTGATAGGTGGATAAGGGCTTTGAAAATAGACCAAACGTATGAAGCTCTCAGAGAAATTATACTTTTGGAGGAGTTTAAAAATTCAATTCCTGATGTAGTGAGAACTCATGTGGAAGAGCAGAGGGTTAAAACTGCGAGATTAGCAGCGGAAATGGCAGATGATTATGAATTAGTTCATAAATCGAAGATTGGTTTCCGACATCAGTTTCAGCCGGTGAGGGATAGAAACTGGGGATATGAGAAATACTCAAGTGGTAAAGGTAAAGGTGATCTGATGGGAGATAATAAGGAGAGTGTACCTCAGATTAAAAAACAAATCCAGGAGGGTGGAAAAGAAATGAAAAGTTTCAAATGTTTTCACAGTAATAAACTAGGCGATGTAAAGTCACAGTGTTGGTGGTTGAAGAAAAGCACTGGGAAGGCTGATGTGGTAAAACAGGATAAGACAGTGGGGTTTGTTAAAGTGGTAAAGGAAAGCCCAAGTGAAGCGAAGGAGGTGCAAAAGATTGTACAGCCTGATCAAGAGGTGATTGATAAGAAGGTGCCAGATCTCTTTAAAGAATTTACTTGTGTGGGTAAAGTTTACTCATGTGTATCAGGAGGAGCAGGTAAAGAAGTCACAATTTTAAGAGATACGGGGGCTAGTCAATCTTTAATGGTAAGAGATGAGAAATTATGTAGTTTGGAAAGAATGTTGCCCGAATAGGTGGTGATATGTGGAATTTAGGTTGAGAGGAGTAGCGTTCAATTATATAAGGTAAGGTTGGAAAGTCCAGTGAAGAGTGGTGAAGTGGTAGTCGGAGTAATAGAGAAACTATCTTGTCCAGGAATACAGTTTATCTTGGGTAATGATATAGCTGGATCGCAGGTGGGAGTGATGCCTACTGTGGTTGATAAGCCAGTGGAAAATCAGACAACTGAAGTGTTGAAGGACGAATATCCTGGGATTTGTCTGGATTGTGTAGTAACAAGGTCGCAAAGTCACAGGTTAAGACAAGAGGAGAAATCAAAGAGTGAAGATGAAGTTGAAGTGCAATTATCAGAAACGATTTTTGATCAGATGGTTGAAAAAGAACAAGAACAGGTGGAGGATGAGGCGGATATTTTTAGTTCAGGAAAATTGACGGAGTTACAACAGAAAGATGGAGAAATAAAACGGATATATCAGAAAGCATATATGGAAGAGGAATCTGAGAGTATACCAGAGTGTCATTACCGTAAAAATGATGTCTTGATGAGAAAATGGAGACCTGTACATATGCAGGCGGATGAAAAGTAGGCAGAAGTTCAAGTAGTATTGCCGGTAGGGTATAGAAAGGAGGTGTTGCGAGTTGCACATGAGGTACCAGTGGGAGGTCATTTGGGAATAAGGAAAACTCAAGCTAAAATCCAGAAATATTTTTATTGGCCTGGACTACATAAAGATGTAGTTACATTTTGTCAATCATGTCACACATGTCAAGTGATAGGGAAACCTCAAGCAGTGATAAAACCAACACCCTTAATACCCATTCCAGCATTTGAGGAACCTTGTACAAAGGTCCTAATCGATTGTGTAGGACTTCTTCCTAAAACAAAAAGTGGGAATCAATATCTTTTGACTGTAATGGATGTGTCTACTAGGTTTCCAGAGGCCATTCCAGTACGTAATATTGTGGAGGAGTTACCTAATTTCTTTACTAGATATGGACTACCGACAGAAATTCAATCGGATCAAGGAACAAATTTTACTTCAAAGTTATTCAAAGAAGTTATGGATAGCTTAGGAATAAAACAATTTAAATCAACTGCGTACCATCGCAGGGAGCATTAGAAAGGTGGCATCAGACATTAAAGACAATGTTGAGGGCGTATTGTCAAGATTATCCAGAGGATTGGGATAAAGGAATCCCATTCGTATTGTTTGCAATTAGGGATGCTCCTAATGAGTCAACCAAATTTAGTCCTTTTGAACAAAGTTTCGGTCATGAGGTAAGAGGACCACTTAAATTGATTAAGGAAAAATTGGTGGGTGAGAAATCGGAAATTACACTATTGGATTACGTGTCAAATTTTAGGGAACGATTAAATAGAGCAGGTGAATTGGGTAGACAACATTTGAAAGTTGCACAAAATGTGATGAAACGGGTAGCGGACAAGAAATCCAAAGTTCGTAGTTTTGCCAGTGGGGATAAAGATTTAGTGTTGTTACCAGTGGTAGGGGAGCCTTTAAAAGCTAGGTTTTGTGGCTCGTATCAGATTGAAAGGAAATTAAGTGAGGTGAATTATGTGGTAAAAACACCAGATAGAAGGAAGATTCACCGAGCGTGTCATGTGAATATGCTTAAAAGGTACTTTGAAAGGGAAGGAGAGAAAAAAGAGGTTTTAATGATTCTAACTCAAAGTGATGAACCAAATCCCGATGACTGTGAATTTGACATACCTTAAATTAAATTGGAAAATGAGGATGTTCTTAAAAATTGGGATGAATTGTTAAGTTACCTTCCAGAGGAAAAATGAACTGACCTGAAAGAGTTATTGATATCACATGGGCAAGTTTGTAGAGATAAATTGGGAAGTACTAAAATGTCTATACATGATGTAGATGTGGGAAATGCTGTTCCTATCTATACATCCATATAGACTTAATCCTTTAAAATTGGCACAGGTTAACAAAGAGATTGAGAGTATGCTGAAGAATGGCATAATTGCAGTGGGTTGCAGCCAATGGAGCTCACCCATCGTGATGGTACCTAAACCAGACGGTACCCAACGGTTGTGTGTGGACTATAGAAAGGTTATTGCAGTTACAAGAATGGACTCTTATCCTATCCCATGTTTGGAGGGTTGCATTGAGAAAGTGGGACAATCCGCTTTTTTTTCCAAATTGGATTTACTGAAAGGTTACTGGCAGGTACCTTTATCTAAAAGGGCGAAGGAGATTTCAGCTTTTGTGACTCCAGATGGTATATACCAGTTCAAAGTTATGCCATTTGGCATGAAAAACGCCCCAGCAACATTTCAACGGTTAACTAACAAAGTCGTTTCAGGATTACCCAATTGTGCGGTATTCTTCGACGATCTGGTAGTTTTCAGCCAGACATGGAAAGAACATTTAAAACATCTGAGGGAGTTATTCGATCGACTTCAGGAGGCGGGTTTGGTGGTAAACCTAGCCAAAAGTGAATTTGGAAAAGCCCAAGTCACTTTCCTTGGCCATACAATCGGACAGGATCAACTGGTCCCACGGGATGTGAAAACAAAAGTTATTGGGGTGTTTCCAATACCCTCAACATGATGGGAAATAATGCGATTTCTTGGTATGAGTGGATTTTACCAGAAATTTGTACCAACTTTTAGCAGTGTGGTCGCTCCACTGACGGACTTGCTCAAGAAGCGCAACAAATTCCAGTGGTCAGCGGAGTGTCAACAGGCATTTGACGGCCTGAAGGCTGTGTTAACCACTGCTCCTGTGTTAGTCATCCCACATTATACCAAACCCTTCAAAGTAGCGGTTGATGCGAGCGATGTGGGCGTAGGTGCGGTGCTTCTACAAGACAACGACGAAGGGCTAGAGCGGCCTGTTGGTTATTTTTCAAAGAAATTGAATTCTCACCAGAAAAAGTATTCCACGATTGAGAAGAGACTTTGAGTTTGGTGTTGGCTTTGCAACATTTTCACATTTATGTGACCAGCAATCCATCTGACACCGTTATATATACTGATCATAATCCTTTGATATTTTTGGCGCGATTCCGGAATAACAATGCAAGGCTGTTTTGCTGGAGTTTATTGTTGCAGCCATTTCATTTAAAAATAGTACATGTGGCAGGACGCAAAAATGTGATAGCCGATGCTTTGTCACGAATGTGATCAAATGAGAAGGTTTTCGGTTGGAGGAAGAAGAATGAAGAAAAATGGACTATATTATTATACCTGTTTACGTGGGTTGTTTTCTTTAAATGAAATGTATATTTACTGTGTGCATTTCTTAGTGGATGGTGCAAAAGTGAAAAATGAAACCATCTTGAAGTTGATGGTTTATTTTTTTCTCTTGGGGGGAGGTATCATGTGAGAGTACCTTTAAGGCATGGATGTTTAAGCAATGTACCTTTAAGAAAACAGTGATGTCAGAGAGTGGGTGGGGCTGAGGTCAGGTCAGCCATTTTGCAGTTTAGTTTTGCAGGTTTGAAAAGAGCTGGGTGTGTGTCTGTGTTTTGCAGTGAGCTGGATCTCTGCCATGAAAGACCATCTCTGGATCATTTGGGTGATTTATACTCATAATAGTAAACCTGTAACCTGATGTGATTTTGTTTAAAGGTGTTAAGTCTCTTGGAAGTTTGAAGAAACATTTTAAGGAATTATTTACTGTTGCAATATTTTCTGAGGTATCTTTGAAGTAAGGAGTGTTAAGAGATCCCGGGTGTCATTCTCCGACCCCCCGCCGGGTCGGAGAATGGCCATTGGCCGCCGTGAATCCCGCCCCCGCCGGTTGCCGAAGTCTCCGAAGGGAGAAAAGTCGACGGGGCGTTAATGTCGCCGCTGCCGTCGGAGAATGGCACGGGTCTGCGCAAGGCAGCCGATTTTCGGCCTGCCGATATTCTCCCTTCCGGATGGGCCGAAGTCCCGTCGACGTGATGACCGTTCACGTCGACGTAAATTAAACCTCCTTTTCATCGGCGTGACCCTGTGCTCCAGGTTCTCACCGACCAGTGTGGAGGTGAGTGACGGCCTGGGGGGTTGGCTCTGGGCAGGCGTTGGCGTGGCCGCAGTCTGAATGCGTGAGGAGAGGTGTGTCTCGGGTTGTGTGTGTGTGTGTGCGGCCGGGGGGGGGGGGGGTTAGAGTAGGCTGGGCTCCGGGGGAGTGCCGGGAGGGGGTCCGTGCCGGGGAGGGGGATGGGGGGGGGGTCCGTGCCGGGGAGGGGGATGGGGGGTCCGTGCCGGGGTGGAGGTTGGGAGGGGGTCCGTGCCGGGGAGGGGGATGGGGGGTCCGTGCCGGGGAGGTCCGTGCCGGGGTGGAGGTTGGGGGGGGTCCGTGCCGGGGTGGAGGTTGGGGGAGGGTCTGTGCCGGGGAGGGGGATGGGGGGGTCCATGCCGGGGAGGGGGATGGGGGGTCCGTGCCGGGGTGGAGGTTGGGGGGGGGGTCCGTGCCGGGGTGGAGGTTGGGGGGGGGTCCGTGTCGGGTGGAGGTTGGGGGGGGTCCGTGCCAGGGTGGAGGTTGGGGGGGTCCGTGTCGGGGAGGGGGATGGGGGGGGTCCGTGCCGGGGAGGGGGATGGGGGGTCCGTGCCGGGGTGGAGGTTGGGGGGGGGGGTCCGTGCCGGGGTGGAGGTTGGGGGGGGGGTCCGTGCCGGGGTGGAGGTTGGGGGGGGGGTCCGTGTCGGGGAGGGGGATGGGGGGGTCCGTGCCGGGGTGGAGGTTGGGGGGGGGTCCGTGCCGGGGTGGGGGTTGGGGGGGTCCGTGCCGGGGAGGGTGATGGGGGGGTCCGTGCCGGGGAGGGGGATGGGGGGTCCGTGCCGGGGTGGAGATTGGGGGGGGGTCCGTGCCGGGGAGGGGGATGCGAGGGCAAGTGTGTTGGTCCACCTGGCCAGGTGCCAGCCTCCAACAGTTGGACCCATGCGGTCCATGCCACCTGGCTGGGGGGAGGAGGGGATATCGGCAATGATGACATGTCGTCGTTCCCCTCCCCCAACCAGGCCGTCATGTTTTCAGACCATCCAGCGATGTTGGCCGCCGTGGTGGCAGCCGCTCATGTCTATGTTGCCCTGGATGAGGAGGAGGAGGAGGAGCGTGCCAGAGAGGCGGCGCAGGCTGCCGCAGAGGGACAGGCGGCAGCTGCCCAGGCTGGAGGGACACCTGAACGACAGGACGAGGAGGGGGAGGAGGACGTCGCGGCCCCACGGCAACGGAGGCACCCGAGGGTGCCCCGTGTGTACCAGCCCCGGCAGTCATACCAGGACCTCACGGACCGGGAATGCAGGAGGAGACTCCGGATGAGGCGGGAAACCGTGGCACACATCTGCCACCTGCTGGCACACCTGTCACCGCGTGGTACTGGCGGGGGACACCCTCTCCCCGTGTCCGTCAAGGTTACGGTGGCCCTGAACTTTTATGCAACGGGGTCATTCCAGGCACCGAGTGGGGACCTGTCCGGCATATCGCAGACATCGGTGCATCGGTGCATCCGGGCAGTGACAGATGCCCTATATGCCATGGCGCACCGCTACATCCGCTTCCCCGTGGACCGGGCCAGCCAAGATGCCCGGGCCGTGGGCTTCTCTGCCGTGGCCGGGTTCCCCATGGTCCAGGGCGCAATCGATGGGATGCACGTCGCCGTGCGGCCACCTGCAGATAACAGGGCCGTGTTCACCAATAGGAAGGGGACCTATTCGATGAACATACAGGTGGTCTGCGACCACCGCATGATGATCCTGCAGGTCTGCGCCCGTTACCCAGGCAGTGTACACGACTCATACGTGTTGTCGCGGTCATCCATCCCCGGCATGTACGAGGGACGCCATCCCCGGCTGAGGGGCTGGTTGCTGGGCGACAGGGGCTACCCATTGCGATCGTGGCTGATGACGCCTATACGGAGGCCACGCAATGAGGCGGAGAACCGCTACAATGATGCCCATGTAGCGACAAGGGGAGTGATAGAGAGGTGCTTTGGCGTGCTGAAGATGCGTTTCAGGTGCCTGGACCTCTCTGGGGGCGCCCTCCAGTATCGGTCAGATAGGGTCGGCCGCATCATTGTGGTGTGCTGCGTCCTGCACAACATAGCCCAGCAGAGGGGCGATGTGCCGCAGGCAGAGGAGGGCGGAGTGGAGGAGCAGCAGGAAGAGGCCCAGGCCTCCCCAGATGAGGGGATTGGGGGCAATGGTCAGGGCAGACGGGGTAGACACAGGCGGCTGGCTGTCCACCGTTACCAGCTGGCCCAGCGGGCACGGGACAGACTGATAGACGCCCGCTTCACTGACTAGATGGGCGTGGGAATTGGGTAGTATGGCCACAGACCGCACACCATGGCAACAGCCGACCACCCACACCCCCCACCCATCCACCCACCCAGCACCCTCACCCCCCTCCCCAACCCCACCCACCCCACCCGCATGCACACCACCCCCCCCCCCCCCCCATTGCCGATCCACCTGCGGCACAACGGGCCAGGCTCACACAGTTGTGGGTGGACGCGTGTCTATTGCAGGCCATGGAGGATGATGACAACCCGCCCTGCGATGAGCTCCTGGCTCTACATCGTTGGACTATGTCTGACCCATGGCCACAGTACCACCATCCACCCGGACCATCCCTGCATGCGGCTGTGACACTGCAGCGCACGGTCCCGTCCTCTGCCCGGGGGATGTTGATGGCGGCCCAGGGGGAAGGGGGCAGACTCACCTGGGGCTGAGGTAAGACCACCCCTCACACACACACTTGCGCTCGACGTATATGACACCCCCGCACGCTTTGGACAGAGCACAAAGGCAGCTTCTGTAGGTGTAACATTGACTTTAATAACCAAAGGAGTTCATGCACGTGCCCTAGCCCCTAAAACTCATCTGTGCCCTGCACCCGTGCCAACTTACTCAGTGTCTAATTGTTTGGCCTTACGGGCCCTTTGACTACGTCTACGTGGTTCCCCAGACGGTACAGCAGAACTGGAGGTGGACTCCTGTGATTCCTGCCCTCTGACACTGGATCCCTTTGGCGGCCGTTTCCTGGGGCGTCCTGGCCTAGATGGGCCAGGCTGCGGCCCGGGCGACTGGGATGGCGAGCTGCCAGCCTGTCCTGCCCGTTGCCCACCCGATGCACCTGGGACGGAAGGGGGGGGAGTCCGAGGTGTCGCGGTGTACCGGGACCTCCCCTACAGGGGGAGCCGGGACAGACCACACCACCTCCTCCTCCCTCGGGGTGCCCGATGGCCCCCAGGCCTCTACATGGGTGGGGGATGCGAACGGACTGGCCATCCGACGCCCCCCCGACATCTGGCGCTGCCAGTCCTGGAGGCCCGTGCTGGTATCGACAGGGGTCTGCAGGTTTGCAGCCATGGAGCACAGGGGGTTGGCAAACCCTGTCTGTGACAGTGCGACGCCGGCTCGCACATGGCCACTGGCGCCGATGCCCTCAGCGATGGCCTGCAGAGACTGGGCCATGGCCTGCTGAGACTGGGCCATGGCCTGCTGAGACTGGGCCATGGCCTGCAGAGACTGGGCTATGGCGTTGAGCGCCTCTGCCATCTGGCGCTGGCACTGGCTCATGGCCTCCTGTGAGAGGGCAGCCATGTCCTGGGCCACAGACGCCGCCTGCACGGAAAGCCCCAGGCCTCGCAAACCGTTCCCCATGTCTGACACCGTCGCACCCATTGCCTCCACCGCGGACGCCACCCGTGCGGTGTCAGCCTGGGTGGCACGCATGACCGGCACCACTCCCAGCTCCTGGACGCGGGTGGACTCCTCCACCTGCGCCTGCAGCCGCCGCAAGCCGCCCGTCACCCTCTTCGCTCGTCTCCGGGTCGGTGGTTGCATCGGATCTATGTGTGGGTGTGGTAACTCCAGGAACCCGGGATCCATCTGGGCGGCAGATGTTCGCTTGGGCTGGGCTGCCCTCCGACCGCCCGGCCCCTCTGCTGCTCCTACCTCCACCTGCTGTACCGGGACGGCTGTGTTGTGCGCACCAGTGAGTGTACCAGACGCCTCATCACTAATGTGCCCAACCGAGGTGAGTGTTTCTGCGATGGTGGAGGGTGTTGGTGACAGCAGTGGCGTTGTGTCGTGCTCTTCGTCCCACTCTGAGTCTATGGCACTTTGGGGTGGGGGTTCGTCTCCACCCATCCACTCTGAGTCACTGTCCGGTATTCCGTCTTCCTGGGTAGTGCTGTCCCGGGTAGGGGTGTCCTGGGCAGTGCTGTCCCGGGTAGTGGTGTCCCGGGTAGTGGTGTCCCGGGTAGTGGTGTCCCGGGTAGTGGTGTCCTGGGTAGTGGTGTCCTGGGTAGTGGTGTCCTGGGTAGTGGTGTCCTGGCTCGGATGTGACGGGGGCCTGTGGCTGCCCCCCTCGTCGCTGGGTGGTCGCTCCCGCACGTGACGGGGGTGTCGTCTCCCTGTTGCTCCAGGTCTCTCTGTCTCCCATGGTGTGCGAGGGGCATCCTGCGGGCGTCGCATGCTGGAGGGCCCGGGTCTCCCCGTCTCCCGTGGCCTCCGAGGGGCATCCTGCGGGCGTCGCATGCTGGAGGGTCCG
Organism: Scyliorhinus torazame; assembly: GCF_047496885.1. NCBI lineage: Eukaryota > Metazoa > Chordata > Chondrichthyes > Carcharhiniformes > Scyliorhinidae > Scyliorhinus > Scyliorhinus torazame. The sequence goes on from NC_092728.1 coordinate 22,658,549, forward strand.
TGTCTCTCCGTCTCCCGTGGTGTGCGAGGGGCATCCTGCGGGCGTCGCATGCCGGAGGGTGCGGGTCTCTCCGTCTCCCGTGGTCTCCGAGGGGCATCCTGCGGGCGTCCCATGCTGGAGGGTGCGGGTCTCTCCGTCTCCCGTGGTGTGCGAGGGGCATCCTGCGGGCGTCGCATGCTGGGGGGTCCGGGTCTCTCCGTCTCCCGTGGCCTCCGAGGGGCATCCTGCGGGCGTCACATGCTGGAGGGTTCGTGTCTCTCCGTCTCCCGTGGCCTCCGAGGGGCATCCTGCGGGCGGTCTGCATCTGCGGGGATGGGTGCCTGGACGTTTGGTCCTGCGATACACAATGAAGCATGCATGGTTAGACATCAGGCAGTGATCAGGTGATATGGGGGAGGGGCATATAGGGGAGGGGGGATATGGGGGAGGGGGGATATGGGGACGGGCTGTCGGTGGCTCACTTGCTACTACGCCCCCGACCTCTGCATCAGCAACCTCCCGGTCGTCAGGTCCGCCAGCTAGTTCCAGGGCACTTTCCTCGTGTTCGGTCAGTGGCCTCTCATCAGCGGGGCCTCCTCCAGTCCTCACATGCTCCCTATTGTTGTGTGCGCGCTTATCCTGGGGGGGGGGGGGGGTGGCAGGGGTAAAAGGCAACACAATTAGGCAGGTATATGAATGCACGCCATCGGTTGCGCGTGCATTGCAGAGGTTAAGGTTAGGGCTGGATTCACTTAGGGATATGGGGGATATGGGGGAGGGGGGTATGGGGGAGGGGGGATATGGGAGAGGGGGGATATGGGGGAGGGGGGATATGGGGAGGGGGGATATGGGGGAGGAGGGATATGGGGGAGGGGGGATATGGGGGATATAGGGGAGGGGGGATATGGGGGAAGGGGGGATATGGGGAGGGGTGGGGGAGGGGTGGGGGAGGGGGGATTTGGGGGAAGGGGGGATATGGGGGAGGGGGGATATGGGTGAGGGGGGATATGGGGGAGGGGGGATATGGGGGAAGGGGGGATATGGGGGAGGGGGGATATGGGGGAGGGGGGATATGGGGGAAGGGGGATATGGGGGGAGGGGGGATATGGGGGAAGGGGGGATATGGGGGAGGGGGGATATGGGGGAGGGGGGATATGGGGAAAGGGGGGATATGGGGGAAGGGGGGATATGGGGGAAGGGGGGATATGGGGGAGGGGGGATAGGGGGAGGGGGGATATGGGGGAGGGAGGGATATGGGGGAAGGGGGGATATGAGGGAGGCTCACCCTGCCTGCTCTGACGAGGTTGTTCACCTTCATGTGGCACTGGGTGCCTGTCCGTGGTGTCAGGGCCACAGCGGTGACGGCCTCTGCCACTTCCCTCCACAGACGCCGGCTGTGGCGTGGGGCAACTCTGCGGCCGTGCCCGGGATACAGGGCATCCCTCCTCTGCTCCACCGCGTCCAGGAGCGCCTCCACATCCCGTGACTCGAACCTCGGGGCTGAGCGGCGGCCAGCCATCCAGTCGGGTGTTCCGGTCGGGTGGGGGGGAGCAGCGCGGCCTTATGAGCCGTCACGCCGTGCGGCGCGTATGACGCTGCACGGCATGAACCACTGCGCAAGCGCGGATCCCGTTACGTCGCTGCTAGCCCATTTTGGGCCGGAGACGTTCGACTCATTTTTCCGACGTGATGCAAGTCGGATTTGCGCAGTTTTTTGCGCCGATCGGCGGACTTTCCGCCGATAACGGAGAATTTTGCCCCCAATGTTTAGTTAAGATGTTAAGTTGAGTTCATGGAATAAACAGTGTTTTGTGTTTAAAAATCCACGTGTCCATAATTGCAATCCCACTCCTGGGGAACAAGCCGTGTGCTCGGAAAAACAACAAATACATTAAAGGGAGAGGTTGGTTGAACTCCATGATACATTTTGGGGTTCTGAAAACACCTCGCCCATAAGAATGATAAGCGACGCGGCAAGTTGTTACATGAAGATATGGGTTCCACGACAAGGAAAATTAGGAGAAAAGTTAAGAGGAAATATAACTTAGCAGAGGCTACTGATCGAGGTGTTAAGATTCAAAACAGGTAAAAAAGCCCAAAGAAATAACAGATGCATGTAGAAATGGTACAGCAGTTATCATGGGGGATTTTAATCTACAAGTCGATTGGTTTAACCAGGTCGGTCAAGGCAGCCTTGAGGAGGAGTTTATAGAATGTATCCGCGATAGTTTTCTAAAACAGTATGTAATGGAACCTATGAGGGAACAAGCGGTCCTAGATCTGGTCCTGTGTAATGAGACAGGATTGATTCATGATCTCATAGTTAGGGATCCTCTCGGAAGGAGTGATCACAATATGGTGGAATTTAAAATACAGATGGAGGATGAGAAGGTAAAATCAAACACTAGTGTTTTGTGCTTAAACAAAGGAGATTACAATGGGATGAGAGAAGAACTAGCTAAGGTAGACTGGGAACAAAGACTTTATGGTGAAATAGTTGAGGAACAGTGGAGAACCTTCCAAACGATTTTTCACAGTGCTCAGCAAAGGTTTATACCAACAAAAAGGAAGGACGGTAAGGAAATAAGGGAGAGTATCAAATTGAAGGAAAAAGCATACAACGTGGCAAAGATTAGTGGGAGACGAGAGGACTGGGAAATCTTTAGGGGGCAACAGAAAGCTACTAAAAAAGCTATAAAGAAGAGTAAGATAGATTATGAGAGTAAACTTGCTCAGAATATAAAAACAGATAGTAAAGGTTTCTACAAATATATAAAACAAAAAAGAGTGGCTAAGGTAAATATTGGTCCTTTAGAGGATGAGAAGGGAGATTTAATAATGGGAGATGAGGAAATGGCTGAGGAACTGAACAGGTTTTTTGGGTCGGTCTTTACAGTGGAAAATACAAATAACATGCTGATGTGACTGATGGAAATGAGGCTATGACAGGTGAGGACCTTGAGAGGATTGTTATCACCAAGGAGGTAGTGATGGGCAAGCTAATGGGGCTAAAGGTAGACAAGTCTCCTGGCCCTGATGGAATGCATCCCAGAGTGCTAAAAGAGATGGCTAGGGAAATTGCAAATGCACTTGTGATAATTTACCACAATTCACTAGACTCTGGGGTGGTCCCGGCGGATTGGAAATTAGCAAACGTGACACCACTGTTTAAAAAAGGAGGTAGGCAGAAAGCGGGTAATTATAGGCCAGTGAGCTTAACTTTGGTAGTAGGGAAGATGCTGGAATCTATCATCAAGGAAGAAATAGCGAGGCATCTGGATGGAAATTGTCCCATTGGGCAGACGCAGCATGGGTTCATAAAGGGCAGGTTATGCCTAACTAATTTAGTGGAATTTTTTGAGGACATTACCAGTGCGGTAGATAACGGGGAGCCAATGGATGTGGTATATCTGGATTTCCAGAAAGCCTTTGACAAGGTGCCACACAAAAGGTTGCTGCATAAGATAAAGATGCATGGCATTAAGGGGAAAGTAGTAGCATGGATAGAGGATTGGTTAATTAATAGAAAGCAATTGTGGGGATTAATGGGTGTTTCTCTGGTTGGCAATCAGTAGCTAGTGGTGTCCCTCAGGGATCAGTGTTGGGCCCACAATTGTTCACAATTTACAGAGATGATTTGGAGTTGGGGACCAAGGGCAATGTGTCCAAGTTTGCAGACGACACTAAGATGAGTGGTAAAGCAAAAAGTGCAGAGGATACTGGAAGTCTGCAGAGGGGTTTGGATAGGCTAAGTGAATGGGCTAGGGTCTGGCAGATGGAATACAATGTTGACAAATGTGAGGTTATCCATTTTGGTAGGAATAATAGCAAAAGGGATTATTATTTATATGATAAAATATTAAAACATGCTGCTGTGCAGAGAGACCTGGGTGTGCTAGTGCATGAGTTGCAAAAGGTTGGTTTACAGGTGCAACAGGTGATTAAGAAGGCGAATGGAATTTTGTCCTTCATTGATAGAGGGATGGAGTTTAAGATTAGGGAGGTTATGCTGCAATCGTATAAGGTGTTAGTGAGGCCACACCTGGTGTATTGTGTTCAGCTTTGGTCTCCTTACTTCAGAAAGGACGTACTGGCGCTGGAGGGTGTGCAGAGGAGATTCACTAGGTTAATCCCAGAGCTGAAGGGGTTGGATTACGAGGAGAGGTTGAGTAGACTGGGACTGTACTCGTTGGAATTTAGAAGGATGAGGGGGGATCTTATCGAAACATATAAAATTATGAAGGGAATAGATAGGATAGATGCGGGCAGGTTGTTTCCACTGGCGGGTGAAAGCAGAACTAGGGGGCATAGCCTCAAAATAAGGGGAAGTAGATTTAGGACTGAGTTTAGGAGGAACTTCTTCACCCAATGGGTTGTGAATCTATGGAATTCCTTGCCCAGTGAAGCAGTAGAGGCTCCTTCATTAAATGTTTTTAAGATAAAGATAGATAGTTTTTTGAAGAATAGAGGGATTAAGGGTTATGGTGTTCGGGCCGGAAAGTGGAGCTGAGTCCACAAAAGATCAGCCATGATCTCATTGAATGGCGGAGCAGGCTCGAGGGGCCAGATGGCCTACTCCTGCTCCTAGTTCTTGTGTTCTTACGCTCTTCCACATGAGTTCTCAGTACATCAGGAATTGAATTTTTTAACAACTTCAAAAGTATAATTTCTCTGAGAGCGTCATACGTTTGGTCTATTTTCAAAGCCCTTATCCACCTCTCAGAATTACTCTGTTTGATCCTTTCAAACTCCAAGTATGTTTGACCAAATTCTTTCTTTATATTTCTAAACCTTTGTCTGTAGTCTTCAGGCACTAGCTCATATGTACCTAAGATGGATTTTTTCACCTCCTCGTGTGCAATGAGGCAGCGGTGCTAAAATTACTGTGCCATCGGGAAGTCCAACATC